>NW_024080755.1:1142763-1406510 GCF_003009895.1 Hyaena hyaena | reverse complement strand
CGTCGGGCTCTGTGCTGACTGCCAGCTCAGAGCCTGGAGCCTGTTTCAGAGTCTGTGACTCCCTCTCTCTCTGACCCTCCCCTGCTCACGCTGTCTCTCTCTCTCTCTCCTAGAAATAAAAAATTAAATTAAATTAAAAAAAATAGTCTTTTTAAAAAATCCAATTAAAACATAAAACTTAAGTTCTTTTACAAATAATGTTCAACATAAATAGCTGTGGAAATGAATATTAAAATCACACTGATACACCATCACATACCCACCAGGACAGTAAAAACAAAAAACGAAAAACCAAGTCTAGAGAAGGATGTGGAGCAACTAGAACTTTCTCTCCCACACCACCAATGGGAATATAAATTGGTCCAAGAACACTAGGGGGGAAATTGGCAGTAATTTGCAAAGTTAAAGATACACATAACCTTATAACCAAGGAATTAAACTCCTAAGTATATACTCAACCAAGATGTGTGCATACGTGCTCCAAAATATAAGAATGTTCACGGCAGCTTTTTTCCCAATTGCCCCCAACTGGAAGGGATCTAAATATACATCATCAGTACAAGGGATACATGCATTGAGTAGAAGCCCTACAATGACACTGATAATAATGAGGATGCCACAGAAAGGGGACTGTGAAGGCAACCAGAGAGTTCTGGAATGCTAGGTAGAAAACAATAGAGCCAAGAGGGGCTACAGGAATGGACCACAGAGGAAGAGGCAGGGTGGAATGAGAAAGGAGGGGACCCAAGTGCTGTCCTGGGATGGTTTCTTTTCTGCCAAAAAGACGCAGGCTGTGTATGTGGGAGGTTTGTCACCTGACAGCCCTTCAAACCACCTTCAATCGCCTCTTAACCTTGGACCTGTGCACCTACAGGGAATCCCATAAAACTCTCGCAGAACTTATCAAAACCTGGGGTGTGAGGTGAGGTAGGGGTGTGTGTGTGTGTGTGTGTGGTCCCTTCGGGATGGCAAGGCCACTCACCTGTGAGAGGGATGGGGGTGTGCAGTGTTGCTTGGCCCTTTGATTTGATCTGAGTCAAGGTAATATTATACCCAGAGCCAGGGAAGTAGAAGAGTTGGAGGCTCATCGGCACGAGTTCAAATCCTAGCTCTGCTGTTTGCTAGGGCATGGAATTTCAGACAAATTATTCAAGCCCTTTATGCCTCGGGCCCCTTCTGCATGAATCAGGGAAACCCACCTGCTTCCCTATTCCTGCGCAGTCGTGCTGATGAATGGGGTAGTGTGCTTTGACTCAGAGCAAGCACCCAAAACAGCAGACCACACCCATTCACTCATTCGGGGTTTCCTGTGCACCAGCCACTCTCTTTCGCGTGTCATTCCACTTAATTCTTGCCTCTAGCGGTTCTAGAACCCGCTTCTCTTACAGATGAGATTAGGCGATTGCATACCATGTGCTCATCTCATAATCTTAGTCACATGGCTAGAGGCACGATTTGAACTCAGCTTTTTTTTTTTTTTTTTTTTACAAATAGTTTATTGTCAAGTTGGTTTCCATATAACACCCAGTGCTCATCCCCACAAGTGCCCTCCTCCATGCCCATCTCCCCCCTTCCCCCCCACACCCATCAGTCTTTGAACTCCAGAGCTCAGGCTCTGAGCTGCTGCCCTGTACTGTCTCCTTCAATACATGGGAGCTGTCATTTCATTCTTAATCACATGTTCATTTCATCAACTTGAATAATTATCAGCCTCTGTGATTTGGGCACAGAAGGAGAGCCTGATGGGGAGACTGGATCTGCAAGCAGTGGCAAAGAGATGGACACAAACACGTGGTCTTTGCTGTGCTGGGCAGAGACGGGGCCCAGGGGCCCTTCCTTCCAGGGAGCCCTCTCCCCCACCCCGCTCCCCGCACTGGCAGGTCTGTCTGCACCCAAGTCCAGACCACCAGTCTCCTGAGGTTGTCATCCCAGCCACACCCTTGGCCCCAGGTTAGGAATTTGTGTGTTCTTTTGGATATAGATTACCATTTCGACTCCTTTGGAGGCATTAGTAAATTCTTGCAATTGTTAGATTTTAATCTGTTAAAACACACACACACAATAACACACTCACTTACACTCATACATGGATGCTTGTTGCCAAGATTCTAGTCTTTGCTATAATCATCTTCCATTTGACCTGCTGTAATTTGCTCTTGGCTGGTCCTCCTTCATCTATCAGATCATTTGTCCTCTTCAAAATTTAGCCTCACATTTGACATTGACCCTTCCCGGGCCTCTCTATTACTACACTACCACACATTACCCCACTAAACTACCTGTTGTGTGTTAGAGGCCCCCCGACTGTGGCCCCTGGAGATACAGCTCAACCAGCCTTCCTCAGTACTCCCCACACCCCAACATCACCCAATTGTCCATGATGTCATCAGGTCACCCCACGCACTTTTTCCATAATGAGTTCTTCAAACCACTTGCCTCCTGCCTTCCCAATAGAAACCTCAGCCAGACTCACTCTCTCTTCACCAGAGATGTTCCCTGCGTGCTCGAACTCCATCGGCCTGCCTCTTATTTCGGCAGGAGTTTAACCTTAGAAGCAAGGTCTGTGGCTGAAAATATTGCTTCCCAAAGCCGTAAGTCATAACATCTCACACCACGCCCTTGGTCTCACACCTCACTCCCTGCAGACTTGTGGATCCCATCTCTAAGGGAGGCTCCAAGGAAAGAACAAGGGAATTTCTGCCTTTTGTTTTGTTTCACCAAAGGGATTTAATGTTTCCCTTCACAGGGTCAGGTATGTTTATATCTGTCTAGTGCGCCAGCTCCCGTCCGCCTTTATTTCCGGTGACCAAATGGAAACAGCTAACCAGGAGTACAGGATGTATTCATTTTCCAGGGCTGCCGTAACCAATTGTCACAAACTTGGTGGCTTCAAATAGAAATTTATTCTCTCCCGGTTCTGGAAGCCCAAAGTCCACAATCAACGTGTCAGCAGGGTCCACTCCCTCCAGACTCTACAGTAGAATCCTTCATTCTTCCAGCTTCCGGTGGCTCCTGGCGTTCCTTTGCTGGGAGCTCCATCGCTCTGATCTCTTCCTGTCTTCACATGGTTGGAACACTAGTCATTGGATTTAGGGCTCATACTAAACCCATGATGATTTCCTCTCAAGATCCTTAACATTACATCTGTGAAGGTCCGATTTCCAAAGAAGGTCATATTCTGCGTAGACACAAATTTTGGGGGGGGAACGTTATTCAACCTACTACACAGGATGTGAAAGGAGCTGGTGCTTCTTTCCCAAGATTTTAGTCCTTGAATGCCCTGCTCTGCATACTTTCCCCATCCTTCTCCACAGCCAGCTGCATAATTTCTCTTTGGTTTGTTGTAAAATATTTCTTAAATGATGTTATAGTTATATTGCAATTAAAGGAGCAGTTGCTTGTCAGTCTCCCAATCTGTGAAATGGGACCAGCAATGCCACTCTTGCACGTTATTGTGAGCAAACCAATGGAGAGCACCCAGTATCGAGTGCTAACCCATCAGAGGTGCTCAAGCTATGGAAGTTCAGCCGCCCCAGGCTCAAGTCCTCAGGCTCAGCATTCAGGACACATTGAACTCAACACTGAACAGAAAGTGGAGTAGAGCATGAAAACCAGGTGTGTCCACACTTCACCTGAAACGTGAGGTAGAAACAGAAGACAATAGCTGAGTGACCATTGGGTTCTATTTCACGTCACCAGCTCCCCAAGCCTTGCTCTGGGTGTTTCCCCAATTGATCCCATCCCCTCCTGGGTAGCAAGAGTATTATGTCCATTCAGCAGATGAAAAAATTGAGGCAAAGGGGAATTAGGCGTAAGTGGCTTGCCCACATGTATGTTAAAATCTTGGGGATCTAATTTCAAGCCAAGGGCCACAGTGGGAGATTTCCTGTTAGTTCTGGGGTCTGGATTGGGGTTCTGGGTTGTCAGGGGTCCCCTGAGAGAGAGGAATCACCACATCGAGGGAGATGTCAGCATCTAAGTCTTTCTGCTGAGTTCTGTTTGCAAAGACCACTGGGCTCTGAGTCTTCACCTGTGTCTGATAACGTCAAAACTGCAACATGAACTGTGAAAAATGAAGTCAAACCAGTTATTCACCTCCATAAAGATTTTTTTAAAGATACGAATTCAGCCTACTATTTCTCTTTTTAATTTAAGTCACTTCTGTGTATACATACAGACACAAGGAACCGGAGTTGGAGGGCGGTAAACCAAGCCTTAAAAATAGCATTCCACCCAGAAGAGAAATGTGATCTTAGGGCTCCCTGAGTCTTAGATGATCCTCTGACTCTTAAGACTGAAAGCAGTTGGCTTGGAGGTTTTTATTTTTATCACTTTTGAGTCAAGGAGGTTTTATGGGGAAGGAGGGGGTGCCTTTCTTACCACCCCATCCCAGCCTGTGTCAGCAGCACCCACAGCTCCGTGCTCTTGAAGGGGACCCCAAGGAACTCAGAAAACTGCAGCCGGGGGCAGAGGGTGGGGGTGGGGGAAGAGTGGAGGAGGGGAGGGTCAAAGTTCCATCTGCCAGAACCTGATTTTCAATCCAGACCTCAATTGAGCCAACCATCTCGCAAAGAAGCTCTCAACCCACCCCGCCTCAACCCACCCCCCCTTTTGCATTTGTTTCCTGTTGGTTTTGTGGTTGCTCATTATGTGTGAGGAAAAGCGAGGGCTTTTGTATAAACACCACGGTTGAACAAGGAGAGTATTTCTTCCCCCCTCCCCAGATCTGTGCCCTTCCCCTTCTCGCCACTGCTACAATTTCCTCTGGCACTTGAGACAGACATATGTTATTCTCGGTTCCACAACTTTGTAGTTCACTGTATCACCACACACATGGCCCAGGCATTGCAAATATAAATACGTGTGGGCGTCTACATTTCCACCACTGGACGCTTGCCACTTTTTAAAATTTTTTGTACGCAATGTAACTCGAGTGGATTGTCATCACATCCAAGGGGCGTGACCAAGTTCTCCCAAAAAAGTCAACATTTGCCCAGCCCAGAGGTCGATCCCACCCAAAACTTTTGCCGCTTGCCACTGCCACCTCGAGCCCTCCACCCCACAAAATCCATATGTGCCCCCACTGGGTCCAGCGGGCGCAATCCTCTAACGAGCGATTATTACTCTCACTTGATGATAAAAGAGCCTAATAAATGAATAAATGCACTGACTGGGCTTTGCAAAGACAGACATTTCCCTGCAGTACTTGCTGCAGCAGAACAGAAACCCCTGACAATTCAGCTTTGTGGATTCCCTGACAGTAAATGAGCGATTATTTGCAAACCCAACCCCGCTGAGCAGGTTGGCCGCCCCTTTGCGTGACGGTGGGTTGAGGCCAGGTGCCAAGCTGTGGGAAGGGAAGCCTTTTAATACCCACACCCTTCCAGGCCTTGTCCGCAGCGGGAGGAGCCGGGCGCCTGGCAATGACATGTGGAGGTAGAGGCAGATGTTGGATTTTTCTCCCGGACCCCGGAGAATTTGCAGATACCTGGCTCACAGGAGATGACAGAGAGAGTGAGGTGGACGATAATAAAGGCAGCAACTTCCATTTAGTGTGCGCGTCCTACAAGCCATGCACCTTCTCTCCTCTTGGTTGCATAATTATCCCCACTTAAGAGAGGGGAGAAATTGAGATTGAGACCAAGATCTTGGCCCTTTGGGTCTGAGACTACGCACAACAGTTGCCTCCTAACAAAACATCCAGAACTATCAGCTAATGTGTTTCATTTTGTTTAATCTAATCTCATGAAACCCTATAGGATAGGTGTCATCAGCATGAAGCAGATGGGGAGAGTGGAGCTCACAGTAGCTCCGTAACTTGGCCAAGGCCACCTGGATAATGAAGGAGCAGAGGTTTGAACCAGTGTGGTCAAACTCCAAAGCCCATGCCCTGACACGTGAGTCCACAAGCTTACTCTGTAAAGGACCAGACAGGAGACACTTCAGGCTTCCTAGCTGATCAGATCCCTGTCACGGCTGTGCGGCTCTGACCTTGTCGCTTAAAAGCAGCTACAGACCACATGTAAGTGAATGGGTGTGGCTGTGTTCCAGCTGAATTGTATTTACAAAAACAGGCAGTCGGATGGTTTTGGCCAAAGGGCCATAGTTTCTTGATCCCTATTCTAAAACACTGCACAGATAGGCCATACCCTTGGTCAAGGCCAGGAAACACCGGGCACAGGTCGGGAGGCACAGGAACTCACACATGGCCTTCCCCGACCCCCGACCTCATCTTCTATTACTCTTCCCCTTTGTCTCTCTGCTCCAGCCTCATGGCCTCCTCGCTACTTTCCAAACACACCCAGTCATCTTACTGCCCCACGGCCTTTGCACCTGCTGCTGGCCCTGCCTGGAGATCCTTCTTTTCAGATCTCTTCCAAGCTCATTCCCTCCCCTCCTTCTGTTCTTTACAGTCTCAGCTTTCAGTAAGGCCTTCCCTGAGTCGCCTGTCAAAGCTCACAACCCACAGGCAGGCTGGTGCTTCCTCTCTCCCTCCTCTGCTGCTTCTCTCCAGACCACTCATTGCCATCGGATAATTCTATCATTTATTTCATTGAGGAATTCAATGAATTCCTCAAAGTCCCCAACTAGTAAGCAACCGAACCAGAATTGCGACTGGCACCAAAACCACATGTTTAATTACAACACCTTAGAACTTGAGTTGCCTTTGGCACAAATTTGGAGTTTGTTTATACAGGCACAGGGTGGGGGATTTAGTTGTTGAATCATAAGAACAAAAAAAAAAAAAATCTCGTTCCATCCGTGGTGGGTTGGGCTAATGTTTCCTTTCCAGGGGCTTAGTATGGAGGCGGTGCAGGTGAGAGGCACCTGAGTGGCTCAGTCAGTTAAGCGTCCAACTCAGGTCATGGTCTCACATGGTCTCACAGTTCATGAGTTCGAGCCCCATGTCGGGCTCTGTGCTAACGAGCCTGCTTCGGATTCTGTGTCTCTCTCTTTTCACCCCTCCTCCACTTATTCTCACTCTCTCGCTCTCTCTTTCTCTCAAAAACAAACAAAAATTTTTTAAAAAAGGAATGATGACAAAGTTCTGCAGATGGATGGTAGTGACATTTGCATAATAGTGTGAATGTGCTTAATGTCACTGAATTATACACTTAAAAGTGGACAAAATGGTAACTTTTGTATTATATATATATGTTATTTCTATATGTCATATATATTTATATATATTTTATCCCAACTAAAACAAATAAACAAGGGGTAATTATCCCTGTCAATCGGTCTGGTGGAGTTGCTACAAGCTGGAAGTGATCTTCAGAGCCAGGAGGCACAAAGTCTGGGAAGCCAAGTACTTCCAGTCACTGGGCTGTGCATCCTAAGCAGCATGGCAGCCTCTCTGAGCCACACTTTGCCTGAAAGCCAGAAGGCCTCCCGGAGATGAGGAAGCCTTTGGTTACTTAACATCTGATTACATGGCAGGGGAAGAATTAAGCTTACCCAGGAGGGTAGGATAACCCTCTCTTGTGCTAACAAACACCACTCGATTCCATCCACCCCAAAAGTCCTTCGTGGACCCCTAGACGCTCTGCTAGGCACGCACACAGGGGCACAGCTGACCACTCACGCTCCTGGCACCATCTCAGGCAGGAACCATGCTGCCCATTGCAAGCAAGGAACAAACAGGCTCTGTGACTGAGCCAAGGCCTCCCAGCTTACCCGTTAGCTAATGATGCTGAGATTCCTGCGCAGGCCCTGTCTACCCAAATCCCACGTGGATTCTTCCCACAAACCAGCTTCCCAGGAGAGGTGGGAGAATCCCACCCAAAGATAAAAATAAAACTAAGGTGGGGTATCATCAAGCAGCAGAATGAACTGTCTGCTTTTTTTGTCCAATTGCCCCTCACTGGTGCCCACTCTTGGGTATGAACAGCTGCCCAGGTGGGGAACGGCCCCTCCCTCGGACCCCTCACTGACCTTGTCCAGCAGCCATATGTGTGGCCTCAGATGTTACCCCCCTTCCACCTGCAGAAGAGAAGAAAGCATCACCTGGGTTCAAATTCAATTTACACGCCAACCAGAGACAAAACGGGTCCAAAGCATCTATTTTTAAAAAGGTTTTTTATAGTTTATTTATTTTTGATACAAAGAGAGACAGAACATGAGTGGGGGAGGGGCAGAGAGAGAGGGAGACACAGAATCTGAAACAGGCTCCAGGCTCTGAGCTGTCAGCACAGAGCCCGATGCAGGGCTCGAACCCACGAACTGTAAGATCATGACCTAAGCCGAAGTCAGACACCCAACCGACTGAGCCACCCAGGAGCCCCAAAAGCATCTGGAGAAGCACATTCAACACCCTGGTAGCTTTCTGTGATTTTCTTCATTGTCATGGCACCCAGCTGAGCCACAAACCTGCCAGGTAACCCCGGGCAAGTCCTCAGGCCCCGATTTCCCTATGCCCGTTACTAAAGGAGTGGACCCCATGACCCCCAGGTCCCATCCAGCCCTGATATTCCCAAGAGAAGAAAGTCACCTGTTGCAATGGAAATGCAGGACTTCCTCCCGTCTCTCCAACCGCCCCCCCCCCGCACCCCTTCCTCTTCAAGACCCGGTGTTTCTGAGCCCCCACCTGGGAAGGATTTGCACAGATGTGGAATGCCCACACGCCCACTCCATGCAAACAGCACCCTGGCCCTATCTGGGGGCCCCTGTGTGCGCTTTCTCTAACGTCCGCTGGGCGGGCCCTGGGGAGAGGGACGTGGCCTCCTTCTATGCCCAGGATACCTGACTGTTAATGATCCCCGGCACACTTCCCCCACCCCGTCCCCAGAGACATTTCCAGAGTTGTTTTATGAGCGAGGCTGGGGAAATCTATTAATGAGAGCGGTAATTGTTACCTTTGGGCACCCAGGCTGATTTACAACGGTTAATGCCTCGGATTCCAAAGACATAAATTTCAGCTTTTCCACCATTTTGTCTGGAGCAAAACAAAACAGAGGGAGAGGGTATATATCCAGGGCTACATGTTTGGCTGCACAGAGCATTCTTCCAAGATGGGGGCTGGGGGTGAGGGGAATTGTTTAATTTAATTGACGATCTAGAATTGCCAGCATGTATTAAGCCATATGCACCCACACCGGTGTAAAAGCATTCCATGGATGTCGGTGTGTCTTTCCTAGCAGAAAAGCATATAGGATAAGGCAATGACACTGGGCAACAAGTCAGCCTACACCCACCCAGGCTCTGTCCTGACAGGGCTGAGCACTTGGTTGAGGCGGTGACCCGGCTTCCAAAGCAGCCTCTTCACCCTCAGGGGGTGGCTGGGTGTCTGAGCTGCTGGACGATGTTCCCGGAGTCCTTTGGGGGAAAAAAAGATTTCCAAAATCAAGGAGAGGCGACCCCATCTGGAGGATGATCAGGTGCCTCTCAGAGGCAAGCAGGCTGACCCCATTTTCCTTCTAAATGAGGATCTGGGGGAGTTGGAAACTCAGAAAAGAATTCTGTTTTTGGGATTCATCCAGTCGAAGTTTCCAGAAACTCCTGTAAGGGCTATAAAGCCACAGTAATTTATTCCCATAAGGAAAGAGGAAAAACAGCTACAGCACGAGCAGAAAAACACAAGCCCCACCCCCTCCTTGCCTGCTGGTTGAAATCTACCTTTTCACCTTGGCTGACAGATGCTCAGCCCAAGTGGGTGAGTAGCCCAGGCACCATGCAGGTACCAGACAACCTGGTCCTGGCCCATAGTCCATCTTTCCAGCTACCCCCTCAGAGTCCTGCGGCCGGGACACAAAATAGCACAGCCCAAGTGCAATGTCTAGTTGTATTATAGCTCAAACAGCCCCTGGGATTCCAATCATTCAACAAATATTTGCCGCGTGTCCGCTACGTGCAAGACACAGTACAAACAGGCCTGAAGGAATTTCTGGCCCATTCTTAGGTCGATTTTGAGTGAGACTTTAATAACAGCTCATCTCTGTCTCCTGTACGGTTCTTTACCACTTTTAAACCTCTTATCATATTTGAACATCTCAACAGCACAAAGGAGCTGGACATATTCATTCCAACTTTATAGAGGAAGAAAATAATGTTCAGAGAAGCAAAGTGATTTGCTCGAAGACACACAGCAAAAAAGGGAGGGACGGGTGCAGAACTCATGTTTCCTGGTCACTGAAAAGGGACTGGGTGTCCATTAACCCTCCACCCCATGAGAGGGAAGTAAATGGACTTCCAGTGTATTTAGACCACATGGGCCCAAGTCCTCTTTGTTCTTGAAAGTTGTCTTGTAAAAACAAACAATCTGCGGGATTACATATGTGTGTGTGAGAGGAACCACCTTCCCTGCCCTGGGCGAGAAGCCATCATGAGAAGGAAACAGATGCTACCACCAGATTTCATTCTTAATTCTTGTATTGCCATCGGACGGAGACTGTCTGGGCTGGAGAAGGCTGTAAAGTACTGACCCCTTGTTTCAGGAATGGGGACGCCAAGCTGGGAGAAGATGCCAAGGGTCCCCATCCATCTGGTTGGAGAGGGCTCCCAAACTCAGGTGTCCAGGTCACGGCCTTCGCCAGCCAGGATGCTACGGAGGCGGGACTGCACAATCAGCTCAGAGTAAAACGTCCGGATTGCTTCACAGAGCTCTCTTCCCTTTTCTCTTCCGGTCTCTTCCGACTTCTCCTCTTCTCTTCCAGGATGGAAAGCAAGAAGGAAGCTTGTGGCCCCAGAACAGCCCCTCCTCCCAAGAGAGGACGTCTGCCTTGTACTATGGGAAGAGGAGGGTCCTCGGCTAGCGCATCCCGGGCTGCCTCCCCCGGCCACAGCAGAGGCCCTCAACGGGAAGGAAACACTCCTGTGAATCAGGGAAATGGGATAGCGCAAAGAGGCTGGAGGCCAGTGAATGAAGTGCCGTGGGGCCGTGGGATCGGCAACTCTGATGTGCAAATAGAAACGTCCTCCAAACTAAGCCGGGGTGAAGGTTCTGGCCTCTAGAAGCTCAGATGCAGCAAAACAACAGAGCCCATGTGCACTGCCTCTGTAGCCTGCACCCACGGCAGACCGTGTTATTCACGGCAGTTTTCTGATCCACCAATTGTGGGCAGCTATCCCCAGCCCGATGGAGCTGACCGCGAAGACGAGCCCACCACTGAGCTGACCACGGAAGCTCTCTCGCTCTAGCGTGCACCTCGCATCGCTTCCTTTGGCCTGCGAACCTCACCCATCCCACCTGATTTTGATGGGACTGTCACTCAAGGGGCCATGCCTACCTCCTCTAGGACGGCTGGCCAATCAGAGCACTCCATGCTCAATCCCTAGCACCTGATTGGGAAGGGCATGTGACCCAAACCTGCCAATCAAAGTTCGCTTCAGAGATCCAGACAAATGAGGGAGAAGGAGGGTGCTCTCTTTGTCTGCGACTGCTGGCGGCGCAGATGGTGTGATTCCAAGGCTTACACTGAGAATTGAGAACGAAGACAGTACTGAGGGAAGCAGAGAGAGACAAGGGAGAGAAAGACGGGTCCTGGTGATGTTTAAACCCTGGAGGAAGCCAGGTCTACCCCATGAATTTTGCATTCTATGGTGCAGGAGTCAGGACACTCCACGGTTTTTGCTGGGGGATCCCCTAACTCAGCTTTGCATCTGGGCTGCGGGCACTGAGGCTGGTGGGGATCGGTGACAGG
The DNA here is from genome assembly GCF_003009895.1 of Hyaena hyaena. Taxonomy (NCBI): domain Eukaryota; kingdom Metazoa; phylum Chordata; class Mammalia; order Carnivora; family Hyaenidae; genus Hyaena; species Hyaena hyaena. The sequence goes on along the minus strand of NW_024080755.1, from coordinate 1,394,871 downwards.
AACTGACTGGCTGCTCCCTTCATCCTACTGCGCTCTGTAGGCGTATCTGCACCCTTGCACCTTCGGGCCCTTTGTACAAACTAGTCCTTCCTAAGGAAGCGCTCAGGAAGCTCCATGCTATCTGACTCCACCCACCGCGTTAATAGTGGTCCCCAGGCACTCGCAGAGCTTGGTCTTCATATGCAATGTACCAATGAGTAGGTAAGGGAGAAGTAGGCCAGGATGTAACCAAGTCCTATATCTAAAGAACGCATTTTCATTATTGGACAAGGAAAAAGAAGAGGAAGAAGATGCCAAAGTAAATAGGTAATTTGATGGTGCCATATAGCTTCATGCACTTGATTTAGTGGCCATGAGCTCACAGCCCCGCTTTGGAGATTGGATAGCGTTGAGTTCCCCACAGCGACTTGCCTTTCCGAGCTGGCCAGCTAACCAGCCTCAGGACATTGGCACATTTCAGGCATTGCCAGGTACTGGTTGGAGCATTTTGCAGTACAATCAAAATTGAATATGGCAGAGAGAATTAACAAAAAGGACGTCACGAGCTGGAAACATTTCCAAATTTCTTCCAGAAGAGATGCACACAAACCCATACTTCTGAAAAAGTGTTGCTTTATTTTTTTTAATGTTTTATTTATTTCTGAGAGAGAGAGGGAGAGAGAGAGAGCGTGAACAGGGGAGGGTCAGAGAGAGAGGGAGATACAGAATCTGAAACAGACTCCAGGCTCTGAGCTGGCTGTCAGCACAGAGCCCGACACGGGGCTCGAACCCACAAACACCAAGATCATGACCTGAGCCGAAGTTGGGTGCTTAACTTACTGAGCCACCCAGGCACCCCAAGAGTGTTGCTTTAAATCTAGGTCTTCCTGAGTCCAGGAAGAAAGAGAGCCCATTCAGACAGGTGTTCAAGTAGAGCTAATTGAATTAGTCTCCCTCTAAGACCTTGAGTTAGCCAGTATTCTTTGGCTTACAGGGACATAAACACAAGTCAAAAAAGAAAATGAGGTATTTGTACGTTCATATAACTGATAGTTTGAGTGGCCTTCAGGCATGGCTGAATCCAGATATTCAAATAGTTTAAGAAATATGTCCCTTCCATCTCTAAACTCTGTTTTCCTCTCTGATGGCATTATTTCAGACAGACTTCCCCCACATGACTGCTAATAGTTCCAGGCTTAAATGCTAGTAGTAGAAATGTGCCTCGTTCCCAATATTACCAAGAAAAATCTCTGGATTCAGCCTCATCATGTGGGCTCAGGTCACCAGTCCCATTCCTGAACCATTCACCATGGCCAGTGGGGAGTGAAGTGCTCTGATTGGCCAGACATGATTCATGTGCTCACCCTGGATCAGGGAGTGATGTCAATCCACTCAGACCTAATGGTTTGGGAATAGAAAGGGACAGTTTGCTCTTAAGGGAAAAAACAAATGGGTTATGTTTCCTAGGGAAGATTGAAACGAATGCCGAGCCAGTAGGAATAAAACAAGACAACAAAGGATCATCTACAATTGCCTCCCACCATAGATGCTATAACTTGCTGGGCAAGGCTTCTTAGCCACCTGTTCCCTTTTGCCATGCACATGTGACGTCACACTCACTGGCCCTTCTGAATTCCCAAGACAGACTCCTGCAGTCATTGAGGCACAGACAAGTGACCAAGCCTAAACAGGTATACTCGCTTATGTCTACATTTCTGTAATCTGGGGACATGTGCAAATCCTAATGAATATGCTGAGAAGGAGGACTTCTTCCCCCCCCAAAAAAGTCCCCTAGACTTCTGAAGTCACAGGGATGGCTCAGTCCTCTGCCAGGAGCCCCCCGCCAGGCTCTGAGCGGACCTCAGTGCTCTGCCTCGACCCTGTCCATTCTTTGCAACGGGAAGAGACCCTAGCAACCACCCTCTGTCCCCTCCCCCATCAGGGGTCAACCCTATGAGCTCTTCTACTTCTATGGATGCATTTTGCATTCGGTGAATAACGTGGTCTCTTTGGCCCCCAGCTGCCCCCAAAACCCTCCTCACTCTGAGGTCCCTCCATCCTGGGGGCACCGGAGCCTAGTCTCCTCCATTCTCAGCTGAACGTTTAGCATCTGCTCACCGCTCAGTCGTGCCAGGAAGAATCAGCCAATGTGATAAGAAGACCACATAGGACACTGGAGGGCCTTGCAATTAGATGGAGTGTTACTGAGTCCTTTTTATGTCACTGCTTTCAGCAAAACCATTGTCTTAAGTACTAGGTGGTGATGGGCCAGTAAAAGTGCTGGTACCATAGACAGAGGCACATAACTCCTCCCTCCCAGACTCCAGAAAGATGCTTATCTTCAGTATCACTGGCCAGGAAAAGGGGAGAGAAATTCACAGGTAGGAAGAGCAGCCCAAGCACTGTTGTGGAAGTGGTGACCTTGTTGTGATGGGACAAGACAGAGTGACATGTGGGGTGCCCCATGAGCAGAGACTAATCTAACATCAGACGGGACTCTTGAGAAGCAGTGAGAGAAGGGGCGCCTGGGTGGCTTAGTCGGTTAAGCGTCCGACTTTCGCTTAGGTCTTGATCTCGCGGTTCGTGGGTTCGAGCCCCGTGTCGGGCTCTGTGCTGACTGCCAGCTCAGAGCCTGGAGGCTGTTTCAGTCTGTGACTCCCTCTCTCTCTGACCCTCCCCTGCTCACGCTGTCTCTCTCTCTCTCCTAGAAATAAATAAAACATAAAAAAAAAAAAAGAAGCAGTGAGAGAAGAAAGAACCTTTGAGAAGAGCCTCGGCCAGGTTGTCATTAATAACAAGCGCCATTTACCAAGTGGCCGCTGTATGCCAGGCCCTGCCTTGAACACCGGCACTCATTAGCTCAGTTAATCGCTCTGCCACACAGAGACTGGGACTACCACTGTGCCCATTTTCCAGATAAGGAAAAAAAAGGGTCTGAGAGGTTTCATCCTCTTGAGGGCACACAGCTAGGTAGGGGTGGAGGTGGGTACCGCTGGAAACTATAGCTATATGTTCTCCCTAAAGAAGATGCTTCTTACCCTGTTACCCTGGCATTAGTTGTCTCTGAGGACCAGACCATTATCTCTGACCTAGAACTGCTTGAGGGCCTCAAAGGTTAGAAGCTCAGCTCCTTTAATTACTCAGCCACTTGACAAAAGTCACCTTAATTAGGAAGGCCAAAGAAAACACAGCCAGCAGGGGCTGGGCCACATTGGCCCGCTGGGTGTGCATCACCTCCTGCTTTCTGATGCAAAAAGTTACTGAGTTTTCCAGAATTTCCCCTTCAGCTGTTCCTTCCCTCCCTTGCGCTCTACCCTGCTGTGGCACACCTGGACAACCTTGTCTCTCCCCTCTGGACTCTGCCTCGGCACCCCCAATCCACCTTCCACTTCATTAGCAGATCGCTTCATTGCTCTTACTCTGAAACCTTCAGTGGCTCCCCAGTGCCCATGGGAAATGGTGGAAATGCCTTAGCCTGGCATTCAGGACCTACACGATGCAGCCCCAGCCTCCTTTCCAAGCCGACTGGCCTCCCCTCTCCAGCCTCAGTTCTGCAGCTCAGGCCTCCCTGCTCCCAGAAGCACACAGAACATCAGTCAGACCTTGGCCTGCAATCCACACCAATCACAGAGAGGGCTGGAGGAGGGATGCTGACCGGTCCTGGAAGGACAGTTGAGACTTGTCACACACTGTCATACCTCGGCCCCACTCCCCATCGGTCTTCAGAACCTGTGCCCAGGAGGCAAGACACGGACTCTTAGGCCCACTTCGGTAGAGGCCAAGAGGCTGGGAAGCATCCTCCTGAAGCCCATAGGGAAACAGAGGCACAGTCGGAGGCTTTCTCCTGAAATGAATGTGCTGGGGCAAGAATCAGCTTTAGGAGTGAAGTCTCCACCCTTGAAAAGGCAAGTCCAATAAAGCCACCCCTCCTCCATGTTCTATGACCCCCTCTTCTCCGACCCGCCTGGAGCCTGTGCTTCTGTGACCACTCCCAGGACCAGTCGGAAGGCCACCCCCTAACATCCACAGCGTACTTTGCGGGGCCAGTCAAAGGCTGTCCCTGCCAGGCTCACAGCCAAGGTGTGAGCAGACAATGACCATGACTTGCATCGCCATGAAGAAATGAGGCTTTACCCAAGGCCCCCCATGATGAACCCACTCTGGACCACCCAGAAGGAGTGGCCTGCACCGCCCCCCACCAAGCCTTCTAAGGGTCCCGTGAGCACCTGGAAGGGCCTTGCCCACTGACCTCCAACCCCTGGGGTGGCCGGTGATGCTGGCTGCCAGCTGCTCCCTTCGCTGTGTGGGAATGACAGATCTGGGGGTCAGGGGGAAGAGGGTGCATGTAGGCACAAGACCACCCCCTCCCAGGCATTTAAGGCAGAAGAAACCCCAGGTGCCTAATAAAAAGCCAGCCATGGGTCTAGCATTGCCTTTGGGCACCTTTGCGAGTGGCTCGTGGCCCACCCCCACTCTACAGAAGGATACCCTTCCGTGTCCCACTAACCCACCAGACACCAGACACCAGCATCCTGTCCCCTCTGGGTCAGCCTTCTTGACCACACCATCTGCATCTCCCCCTCCACATGCCCGGCCCCCACTTGCCTTTTCTCCATCGATGTGAAGCCTTGGCTCACCTTTCGGAGACTGGTGCAAGCCCAGGTCCTCTGTGAAGCTGCCCCAGCCTCTCCTTCCCGGATCCCCCACCCACCACCCCTCCACCCAAGTCCCTGGCATGATGGTTTCCAGGGTGTCAGGAAAATTTGCTTCCGCAAAGTAGCTCTTCTACCTATGCCTCTAAAGACAGGCACAAGCTTTGTTTGTGAGCATGGAAAATAGAAAGTAGCTTAAATGCCCAGCAATGGGGGGCTGCTCTCTAAAGTGGGGAGTGCCCATCGAGTGGACTACTATACAGCAGGTGAAAGGAATGAACCAGGTGTATCCAGGTGGTAACTGTGTGTGATAATTTTGATATAAAACACTCAAGGCAACGCTATGTATGTGAACAGACATTTGTGTATGAGCATGGATTGAGAGCCTGAAAGAATACCCACCAACCTGTATCTGTGGTCACCTCTGGAAAGGGTGTAAAAGAAGCAAACCTAGGCGTAGAAGGTCACCAGATCCTAGCTGAATCTTTTAATGTCCTGCTCTTATAAAGCCACATGTATTTATTGTATGGATGATAATTTTTTTATGTTCTCTGGAGACTTTCATCCCTCATTTCAACAAGAGAAACTCTGCCTATAACTTGTATCTGCTTTACTCGGTTACATGAGTTCATCTGGGGGTGAGGAGAGGTGAGAGTAAAGGTTACACTGATTTTTGCAGAATACTCCATTCTAGCTTCCTTCAGTATGATTCCTTATGGGACCCATGCCATGCTGTGGTTCACGGGCATCATGAGGCCTCTCCCACCAGCCTGGAAGCCCATGAGGCCAAGGACCATGCTATGTGTCCCCTTAGTGATACCTTAAATGATATCACCCCTTCACTTGGAAGGGGACCCAGCCTCAGGGAAACACTGTGTGGGTAGAAGTGGGTTCCTCTCACCCACAGCCACGTGTTTGTCCCAACTAGAAGAACGTTTAGAAAAACAGTCTGGTCCAAACATAGTGAGCCCGAGAACCATGGAGTCCACCCCTCTGACAACCACATCCAGGATAAAGCCAAGCCCAGGTGATAGAAGTCAATGAGCCTAGAGCACAAGGGAGAGCAGGCCAACCACAACTCCAGAGCTAGCTAGTGAGCAGCTATGGTCTGTTTATGTTGAGCCTGTTGGCTGGAAGGAGGTGGGGGAAGGCAGAAAGGGGGAGGAAATGGACGGGGGCTCCATTGTCTTCCAGCACGGACCCCTAAGGCCCAGCGTGGAGCCTTGTGCATAAGAGACATTTAGTAACCATTGGGTAAAGTTCCATTGACCTGCCGCCGGGCCACACTAGAACTAAGATGAGCCTCACCTGGAGAACGTGGCAGTCTTTGCTCCTGTTCTATAATTATAACAAGAGCAAAGGAGCGCCCACGTTCCCTTTGGTTGCTAAGGCTGGCATTTTAGCCCCAATACTCACCCCCTTCCCACCGCCCGCCTTTTATTGTGACTCATGCCAGAGGCCACCATGTTGTTGAAGTGGCAGCATGAATCTGTATAGACATGGTCATCACGACAGCCTCCTCCCTTCCCCCACCTGCTCCACGTTCACCCCACTGAGGTTTCAGGGCCTGCCACCAGCTGTGTTTTTTGAACACGCGCCTCAGAGACTTCCAGGTCTCTTGGGGGAGACCACTGTTCAACCACCTTAGAATATAGATCATTAAAACTGTGTACGTGATGAAGGGTCACCAGGGAGCCCAAAGATGCTACTATAATTTGTATTTGAACACTGAAATGGATGGCGCAGAATATAGAAGGTGTAAAGAGGGTTAGCGCGACTCCAGAATTTAATTGTTTTTTTTTTTTTTTTTCCGTCTTAGGAAAAGTGTTTCCCTTGCCATATAGGGCTTGTTGCTCAGGATGAAGTTTGCCCCCCACCTACTGGGACCCCCAAGGAAAGAGGAAGGCAATTAGATGTCTGTGTCAGCAAGTGTTCTGAAGGAAGATGTCAGGAGCCAGAAAGAAAGGAGCCCCGCCTTTTTCGTTGTTTCTATTTGCTTCAGTTTCCTTGGCACATTTGCTCATTGACCCTTCAAGTGAGAAGCTTAGCAACTACATCTTGATTTTTGTTTGAGCCAATGGCTGTGTGAAGATCCTTATTTGCATCTCTGTCCTGTGTGCCTCAGACTTTTCCAAATCCAACCTAATCCCGTCCATCACATTTCACGGATCGTGAATGTGAGTCCCACAGAGGACGAGTGATCTACCCAAGGTCACACAGCGATGGTGTAAAACGACCTCTCCTCTCTTTAGGCCTAGCGCTTTCCATCATCCTGTTATGAAATATTTGAAGCTTATTTCAGCACCGCCCATGCCTTCTTTCCACGTTTCCTGTATGTAGAAATTCGATTATGGGCGAAGAGCGACACCCCCCAAACTATTTCTCTGCCACCATTTCCTCCAGTGTCCCAAAGCTGCTCAGTTTTCAAGCATGGGCCGAAGATAATCCCAAATAATTTTTAATTAAAGATCATCATTTAAAATGTATAATGTTGTAAGTCTACCGACGATTAACTACATTAGGGATTTGGGTGACACATGTCACAATTAAGTGTTTTCAGTGTTGAGCCAATTAAGGGTTAACAGGCTGCAAATACCTACTTTGCACATTTTTGTTTAATGAATTCGTAGTGGGAAACTATTCTCATTAGATTAATTTGTCAACACAATCAAGTTATATCACCAGGATTTTTCTTGGCGCTCACAAATTTGTGTGCCTTTGTATCATGGTGCACGCTTTTGCATTTGATTACAGGCTGTTGGAATAAAACACTTTGTCATGAAAAGAAGGGAAATTGATGGAAGAGTTTCAGGTGTTAGTCTTAATTCTCACCTTCTAGACATAGGCATGTTTATGTCGTTTTCTCGAGCTCTCTAGGGCTTCCTGTCTGTATTTCCCTAGTAGGTTGTCATGCCGGAGAGTAAAACACGCATCTGTGTACTGGTGGAGGGAAGGCTTCGGCCCCTAAGACGGGCGTGATGGCCGTTGGGAACAACTCCTCTCCCTGAACTCGCTGAGCTAGAGAGGGCCGTGGGTATTTCACTCGGCAGCTTGGAAAAACACCCAGCCTCCCTCCAAAAGACTTCTTCCTTCTGGCAAAGTGGGCTAGCCTCTTGTCAAAAGAGAAAACATTCTAAGGCTGTCTGCATATCAGTTAGTCTATTTAGCAGAGGAACAGTCCATCCTATTGCCAAGCCTCCCAAAGGGAACAAAATATCATTCTCCACCCAGATTTGGGGGTACGTGATGTTAGCTGTGTCCAAAGCTAATGTTGCTTCCAGTAGCAAAGGGAGCGGAGTAGAAACAATCACATGTGCAGTCCTGAGGGGCTGAATGATAAAGCCGTGTAATAAGTAGAACATAAAGTGGTCTTTAAACATGATGACACATGGGGCCCCTGGGTGGCTCCCCCTGGGTGGCTCAGTCAGTTAAGCGTCTGAATTTCGGTTTCAGCTCCGGTCATGATCTCATGGTTCCTGAGTTCGAGCCCTGCATAGGGCTCCATGCTGTCAGTGTGGAGCCTGCTTGGGATTCTTCATTCTGGCCCTCTTCTGCATGTATTCTTTCTCTCTCTCTCTCTCAATAAACAAACAAACAAACAAACCTGAAAAATGATGCCACAGCTCAGAATGTTATTTATTGCTGTGGAAGCCTGTCACAGTGTAATGTTAAATGTTAATTGACAAGGCACCCAGGTGGCTCAGTTGGTTAAGCATCTGACTTCAGTTCAGGTCATGATCTCATGGTCCGTGAGTTCGAGCCCCACGTCAGGCTCTGTGCTGACAGCTCAGAGCCTGGAGCCTGCCTCAGATTCTGTGTCTCCCTCTCTCTGTGACCTCCCCTGCTCACACTGTCTCTCTCTCTCTCTCTGTCTCTCTCAGAAAAAAATAAAACATTAAAAAAGAAGGAAAGAAAGAAAGAAAGAAAGAAGGAAAGAAAGAAAGAAAGAAAGAAAGAAAGAAAGAAAGAAAGAAAGAAAGAAAGAAAGAAAGAAAAGAAAAGAAAGAAAGAAAGAAGCTGGTAGCCAACTCTCTATCCAGACTAGACAGTTCCGGAATTATCAGCATCTGGCTGCCCTTCCCAGGGGTGGAGGGTGACTCCTTGCAAAGAATAAGCGTCCCTAGGAGCTTTAGTCACAACAGTAATAAGTACTGCGATATTTTTTGAGCATGTGCCACAGATGTTACTGACCTCATCTCATCTAATTCACTGCTCACAGAAACCTAAGAGTTGGGTAATCATCACGCCCATTTTATAGATGAGGACATTAAAGGTTTAAAAGGTTGGGTCACCTAGCCAATGTCATAGGTGATGAAGGCACAATTGAACTTGAATCCTCCTAAAGACCAAAGCCATATGCCCCCCAATGCACATATGTGATGGTGGGGCAGAAAGAGAGAGAGAGAGAGAATCCCACTGTGGGGCTCAATTCTACTAACCTGAGCTGAAATCAAGAGTTGGAAGCTTAACAGACTGAGCTACCCAGGATCCCCAAGACCAACTTCTTTTAATGAAAGAATGGAATGGAATGGAATGGAACGGAACGGAATGGAATGGAACGGAATGGAACGGAATGGAATGGAATGGAACAGCATTGATAGCATAACACAGCATGGGAATAAGCGAGATCTGTGCAATGCAAGCAGCAAGGAAAGTACTATTTTAGGAAACTTTGCTTCACTTGCGCACCTGTGTGTGCATGGCCATGGGGAATGGTGTGCGGGTGGCCTTCACGCCCAGCCTTGCCTCTCCAACCCCACCTTCTGACCTAAGGCCGCATCCCCAGGAGGAAAGGGCACCCTGCCATGGTGCACATGAAGTCGCTCTCCCCTGTGCCAGGCTGTGTGCTGTGTCTAGCCAGAGGCAGTGCGTTTCTCTCACACTCACAAAGGTGCCACACGGGCTCATGGTGTCCGTGTGCACAGAAGCTGGCTTTTGTCCATTTTCCACCCTTCCTTGCCTTGCTCAGGGCCCTGGGGGCTGACCCCGTCAAGCGTATCTCCTTGCTTTCTTGCCTGCTGGCGCGGGCCTGTGCGTAGCCTGTCTGAGATCATAAGGCTGCAGGAGCAAGAAGTCGGGTGTTGCCTCCTCTTCTCTCCTGGCCTCTCCTAAAAGCTACAATTCCCAGGACCACAGCTCCTGCCAGGATCCTCCTCCCCGGCTCTGGATGGGCTCCGGCAACACTATTCCTCATCTTCCCCTTTCGGTCCTGGGGTGGTAACGGCTTCCACTGTTGCCAGTGTCCGGGCGCCTCAACAACTATTATTTGTTTTCAGAACCCAGCCCGGACCTCTGTGAGTATCCCTTCAATAAAGCCTCTTTCTCAGAACTGTTTGGAAGGATGCTTTTTCCCGCTGGGCCCCTGACTACTGCTGACCCAATGTGTGTGTGTGTGTGTGTGTGTATTGGATCATATTGTAAAATACATTGCTCACTGAGGGTTACAAAAAATTAAAGAACCACTGGCCTAGGGGAATTCTAATGCAAAACAGCTTGGGCAATGCAAGCTTTCGGGAGCTGGGGAAGGCTTGGGGGGCGGGGAGGCCAGGCGGAAAGAACTTGCTGAGAAGAAGTACTGGGGTGGGGCTCTCTCTGCCTCAGTTTCCTTGGCCAACGTGTGAGTTCTAAGTTCCATGATCCATGGGCTCCAGCCAGCGCCAAGAGTCTAAGAGTCTGTTCTGGAAACTGATTGATTTGTACATTCCAAGACTCACATCCGTGGGCATCAGATGTATTTTTTAATCTCAGAAACTACCGAAGTGGCACCACGGTTGCTCGCAGGAATTACTAGTCCCTCCGCAGGTGCTCGCTCTGTGGACTGAGTTCTTTCACACCACAGCAGTCCCTTGGATTTCATGCTGAAACCACATTACATCGCGTGTGTCCCTCGAATTCCCCAATTATGAGTCACTATCTTCCCCTGAATATTTTTCTACCTAACTCATGATAAAGCTGCCTTGCCAGAGCTGTGAGCAAAGCGCTCCAGGGCCGCCCCTCAGACCGGGAGGCAGGCCTAGAGGAGTGGAGAAATCCTGCACACTCTTGGCGAGGCTCCCGTTCCAAGCCCCACAACCGTGGAGATGCTCTTGGGGAAGAGGAGCCTCACCCCTGCCCACAGCCCCTGAGGGTGGGTCCAGAGGCTGGCAGATGACGGCATTCTCCGTAGGATTTCCCCCAGGAATCTCAGGATTTCCCGGCCGCGATGACCAGTGTGGCTTCCTATCAATGACGGAGTGCACTGTTGCACAAATAGCACTTTGCTCCCCAGATTTGTATGATGGATCTCGTGGGTGTGACTGATAGACAGGTGTTTCACAAGCAAGAGGGGCCTGGCATGGCCCGGGGTCCCCATACTCTGCCAATCGCTCCCATCCTGGGCCCAGACTGCAAACAGGTAGTGTGGAGAGAGACACTTTGGCCTCAGGAAGGCCTAGATTGACAATCCTGTTGCCTTAGCCTTAGGGCATTGGCTCAGCCTTTAACATCCAAGCAGCCACGTTCCCATCCATAAAACCAGGACAGCAGTGCCTCCTGCAAAGAACTGCAGTGAGAATCAAATACAGCATTATGTATACAGTACTCAGCCCCTAATAGACAGTCAGTAAATCTTTGTTATGAGTGTTTAAACACGGAAGTGCAAGAGTGTTTAACTACCTATGATCAAATTGCAACTCTGCCATTTACGAGCCCCGGGACTTGGGCAGATTACTAAATCTTACTGAGCCTCCATTTTCTCATCTATAAAATGGGGGAAGTGGCAGTGCCTACCTCCCAGGGCAGACTTGCAGGATACATTAATCACACGAGACAGAGGGTAAGAGAAACTGGGTAGTCAGGTAGCGCGCGTGTATTTTAACATTTTTAGATTCTTGTCTGGGAAAAATTTCAGACATTCAAAATTTGTGAGAACGTTACAGAGAATTTCCAGATGCCCTTCACCCAGCTTCCCCAAATGTTAACATTTCCCCCAACTTCTTATTCTCTCTCTCATCTTCTCTCTCGTGTACACACACTTATGCGTGTGAAAATTTAATTTTTGTTTTGAAACTTCTGAGGATCAGGTGGAGACATAATGTCCTTTTTAAATCTTTATAAATTTATAAATATTTCTTTTTATTTATTTATGTATTTTATTTATTTATGTATTTATTTCCTTTTTAAAAAGTGGGAGGGGCACTTACCTATATAACCACAGCGCAGCTATCACGCTCAGAACATTGACACTGATAAAATAGCATTATCTCATCCACAGACCTTTCTCAGATTTCTGTAACTGCTACACTCCTGCCCTTCTCCTGGTCCAGAATCCAATCCAGGGTGACATATTCCGTGTGCTTGCCATGGCTCTAGAGTCTCCTTAAATCTGGAACCGTCTTTAGTTTTTAATCTTTTGTGGTCTTGACCATTTTGCTGAGTAAAAGCAGTTATTTTGTGGCACGCCCTTCAACTTGAGTGTGTTTTCGCCATCATCTGGGAGCATCACATAAGGAGGGCCACGACGTTGATCTGTCCCTAGGACTTGCATGTTAACTGTGATCTTAGTTCCCTTGCGATCTGCCAGCTTTCTCTCCTGTAGAGTTCCCACTTTCCCCTCTGTAATTACTGAGTATCCTGGGGAGAGAGATTTTGAAACCATGTAAACACCCTATTCCTCATCATAATTTGAACCAATACATTTAGCATCCATTCATGATTCTTGTCTGAACCAATTATAACTATTGTAGATGCCAAATATTAATTTTCAGTTCCAGCATTCTGTCTACATCTTATTCTTTGAAAGCTACTGCAATGAAAAGCTTCTCCCCATGTATTGTGTTTATTTATTTTTTATTTATGTCACAAGTATGAATTCATAGATTTTTATTTTATGCCCTCTGAGCTCATGAATTGTTTTTCTTTAATGTTTCTATTTTTATTTTTGAGAAAGACAGAGTGCTAGTGGGGGAGGGGCAGAGAGAGAGAGGGAGACACAGAATCCAAAGCAGGCTCCAGATTCTGAGCTGTCAGCACAGAGCCCCACGTGTGGCTCAAACCCACGGACCGCGAAATCATGACCTGAGCCAAAGTCAGACGCTTAACCGACTGAGCCTCCAGGCGTCTCTGAGCTCATGAATTGTTAAGATAAGCATTGGAGTTTGCAGGGGCTGACCCAGGTTGTAACCCAAGACCCACAGGAATGCAAGTGCACTTTGGTCCACCATTAAAAATACCTACTATTAATGACAACAGTGACTGCTATTGCCAAGCACTTGCCACGCTCCTACCACGTGGGAAGCATTTTACTCACATTCCCATCTCATTCTCCCAAGGACCTGATGAGGCGACTCCCATCAGTTGAGATGAGGAATCTGATGCTGGGGAGACATTCCTATGCCAAAACCAACAGTAAATCGAAGAATCGGAACATGAACACGGTCTGTCTCCTGAGTCCTGGCTCTTAACCACTTTCATGTGGAAACTGCAAAATGAAGTCAAGAGATGGTTTTGTCTCGGCCCAGCTCCCCGGCCTGGCCAGGAGCCCCAGAAGCCTCCCTCCCGCCCTCAACCACAAGGACCTCAAAAGCTCTGCGTAAGCCTAGCCCGGAGTGTAAGGACCTTTAAGTTCTCAAAGGCCTCCAGGGCTGTCCCTGGCTTCCTAGAATGTCAGGGTTCAGGGGCGCCTGAGATCCTCCCACAAACCCCTGCCCCTGACACAAAGGGAAAATAAATGGAGAACAGGAATGTCACTTGTCTGGGGTCTCACATCATGGCCGAGGGGTCTAATGACAGCGTCAAAGCTAAAGCAAAGAACGGAGGCAGCAGCAATCCCCCAAAGCATTTCTGCAACGATGGAAGGCTGTGACATTGAACCAGAAACAATTGCTTGTTGCCCTCCGCCCCAGCTTTCCTGGTCTGGCCTAGCTCACTGCCCCCAGAGGATCCCGGTGCTTATCCACCACTTTGACCTGCCTACGCTCCACTTCCTCGTAGGTGCTGGGTCAGGGCACAATGCAGGAGACGTGTTTCCAGCCACGTTCGACTACAGGGTCCCACTTTCACCTAAATTAGAACCAAGTGACTTTTTGTTCTAGTGTGGTGAAATATACATGGCAAAATTTACCATTTTGTCCATTTTATGTGTACAGTTTAGTAGCATTAAGTACATTCCCATACTTGTGCAGCCAACACCACCGTCAACCTCCAGAACTTTTTGGTCACCTAAACTGAGACTCTGCACCCATTAAACACTAACTCCCTCCTCCTCCAGCCCTTGGTAACCTCTATCCCACTTTCTGTCTGTGCATTTGACTATTCTAGATATCTCATGGAAATGGAATCGTATAGTATTTGTCTTTTTGTGTCTGGCTTATTTCACTTAGCATGACGTCTTCAAGGTTCAGCCACAAGGCAGCATGTGTCAGACTTTCATTTCTCTAAGGGTGAATAATGTTCTAGTGTATGGACATACCACATTTGGTTTATCCATTCATCCGCTGATGGACATTTGGGCTGGTTTTGTTGCTTTCAATTCTTTGGGGTGTATACCCAGAAGTGGAATGGCTGGCTCGTGTGGTAATTCTATGTAATTTTTGAGGCACCGCCGTATTATTATTATTTTTTTTTTTTACAAATGGTTTATTGTCAAGTTGGTTTCCATATAACACCCAGTGCTCATCCCCACATGTGCCCTCCTCCATGCCCATCTCCCCCCTCCCCTCCCACACCCATCAGTTCTTAGTTTGTTCTCAGCATTCAAGAGTCTCTCATGGTTTGCCTCCCTCCCTCTCCCCCACTGTTTCCCTTCTTCTCCCCCACGGTCCTCCGTTAGGTTCCTCCTAATCCTCCTATACGTGCAACCATACGGTATCTGTCCTTCTCTGCCTGACTTATTTCACTCAGCATAACACCCTCAAGGTCCATCCATGTTGCTACACACCGCCATATTATTTTCCAAGGGCCAAATGGCTTTTGTACACCAGTGTCCATGCACGGTCCCCCAACCCCCACGTCTGCTCTTGATTTTATTTCAGGTTTCAGAGCAATTGAATGGATCATAATAACGAGCTTCAGCTTCCACCTCTCAGGGGATTGAGAGAGCCACTGAAAACACCACCCTGGCAGAAAGGCCTCTAAACACGGATCCTGATGGCCCCACACCTCGGAGAATGGAACTTTGACTCACTGACATCCGATGACAACTGCCAACACGAGCAGGAAACCATCCTTCACCTTCCCCAGGACGCAGATGGAAATGACACTCCACCTCAGCAGACCTGGAAGGGACAACGGATGGAAAAGCACACAGAAAGTCATATCCACAAAAATACAAGTGTCTGCTCTGCCCCTCCATCTAATTATGATCCAGTGTCTCCACACCCCCTGGGGACCGGAGACTTGTTTGTTCGAGCTGACATATCTATTATTACTCTTTAGGTAGTTAGGAGAATCATTTGCAGCGTTCATTAGCAAGTATCACCTTATGGATTACTAAACAGCAGCTCTGCTTTAGCTAATGAGCCCCAATAGTGTAATACTTTACATATTTTATAGCGAGACAATTAAGCAATGCCTCGCTTTTATAGCAGACCTTAAAATAAATCATTCGGGATACAAAGAGGACACAGAAGTAAGGGTACCCCTTGTATGCTTGTAGCTAGAATGGGAGAAGCTACGTTCTCCTCCACCCAGTCTCTTGTTGGGCACATATGCACATAGTCTACAGGAGAATAACAGATTTGCAGAGCTTTCTTGCTCGCTTTCCTGCCTTCATCATCACAGAGTCCTTAGGTACTCTAAGACAAGGGAGGCAGAGAAGGAAAAGAAAAGAGAAAAGAATCGAGCTGGGCTTTTGTCTTTACAGTCAGGAAGAGATGAAAGATGCTGGTATGTATTGAATGTCTCCCTATGCTAAGCATTCCTGTCTACCTCTCATTTAATGTTCACGCAACACTGCAAGGTAGGCGTTAGCAATCCTGTTATATAGGAGGAGAGAGGAGAAACTGAGACATAGAGAGATTGTTGCTTGCTCAAGGCCACACAACTTGTAAGTGACTGTGCCAGGCTTGAAAAGTAGGCCTACATTGATTCAAAGATTTGATGCCCCCAGGACTCTGTGTCAAGGGCAGAGGCAGAATGCCCATCACCCCTGCTTACCTGCTACTTTTTTAAATGTGTTTGCCTCCCAGGAACATGGCAGTCACTTCCATAGGACACTTTCTCCTGCATTGTGCTGACTTGAACCTCTTTCCTGTGCCAGGATGTCTCTTTGGCAAGATCGCTCTACCATCACCAACACTTCCCTTTCTTGGGTCCACCTGCTACCACTAACCAATCAGAAAGAGGTGAATGACTGACAATGAGTTTAGCTGCCAGATTAGATAGAGCCACCTCTGGCCCGAAAGATGATGAGTATAGAACGGGAGAATTTCAGATTCAGGACCACATCCAGTAAAAAGAAGATGTTGGCATTCAGAGATTTCACCATAAACCACCACACCACCACCTAGAGCTTAGGTCTACCGTTCCACATTTCCTCCAAGCACAACACTCCTCTCAGGGCTGCAGAAAGGACACATACAGGTGAGCCGCTGCTCTGAGCATGGCTACTGCACTGCCACCTACAAGTTGATGAGCAGCAGTGCACCCACAGACCCAAAACTCATGAAGGAAATGGCTTCCCTCCCTACGCAAAGGCAGGACCTTTTCTTGCCTTCACAGCATTGTGTCTCCAGCCACTCATGGAGTCTCATGACTGCTTCTGTGAGCAAGGACATCATCCCCAAGGCTAGCCCTAGTCCTATTTACTCTAATGGTTCTCTCGAGACTGCGGCTGGCCTTCCACTACTGCAGGCCGCCTGCCAGGAGAGAGATGCTTAACATGGATGAGGCCAATGGGGAAAGCCTTCCCAGTCCATGTGTAATATATATTTTTATTTTTACTTATGTATTTGATCTACCATATAGTGGGATACTACGTAGCTATAAACAAACAAATGAGCAAGGTGTCTCTGAACAGAGATAGAATGATCTCTAAGATATATTCTGAAGTGAAAAAAATGAGAGCAACTTTATTTCCTTTTGTGTAAAAGATGGGGGAATAAGAATAGTCACATTTGCTTGCATCTATGTCTTAGTCCCTGAACTATATATAAGGCATCAAGTGGAGTGGTTACCTCTTCTTATAGGTATGTTCTACAGGGGTGAGGGGAGGTTGAGTGACCTGGGGACATCTATTAAACATTTTTTTAATGTTTTATTTATTTCTAAGAGAGAGAGAGAGAGGCAGCATGAGCAGGGGAGGGTCAGAGAGAGAGGGAGATACAGAATCTGAAACAGGCTCCAGGCTCTGGGCTAGCTGTGGGGACACTTATTAAAACACCCAAAATCTAGAGCGTTGATGACACCAAACACTGGTGAAGATGTGGAGCAACAGGAACTTTCATTCACTGCTGGTGAGAATGAAAATGTCACAGTCACCTTGGAAGAAGTTTGGCGGTTTCTTACAAAACTAAATGTACTCTAGCCGTACAATCCAGCAGTCATGCTCCTTGGTATTCACCCAGGTGAATTGAAAACTGATGTCTCCACAGAGGCCTGGACATGGGTGTTTATACCAGCTTTATTCATAATTGTGAAAACTTGAAAGCAACCAAAAGGTTCTTGGGTAAGTAAATGGACAAATGAATTGTGGTACCTCCAGACAATGGAGTATTATTCAGCCCTAAAAAGAAATGAGTGATTGAATCATGAAAAGACATGGAGGAACTTAAATGCATATTACTAAAGTAAAGGAAGCCAATCTGAAAATGCTATGTACTGTGTAATTCCAACTACGTGACATTCTAGAAAGGAGAAAATTATGGAGTCAGTAAAAAGATCAGTGGTTGCCAAGGGTTGGGGGAAGAGAGAGACAAATAGAGAAGACAGGATTTTTAGGGGAGTGAAACTACTCTGTATGAGACTGTAATGGTGGATATAGGTCATTATACATTTATCCAAACCCATATAGAATGCTCAACACCAAAAGTGAACCCTAGTGTAAACTATGGGTTCTCAGTGATGATGATGTGTAGATCCTTCAACTATAATAAATATACCAGTCTGGTGGGGGGTGTTGATAATGGGAGAGGTTATGCACACATGGGAGCAAGATGTATAATGGGAAATCACTATATCTTCCATCTTCCACTCAGTTTTGCTATGAAACCAAAAATGCTCTAAAAAATAAAATCTGTTTTAAAAAAGAAGTAGTAGACTCAAGGATCTCCACACCTCTGCAGCCTGGGGCCATTTGGCCCTGTGATCATGGTGGGTTCACTGTGTTATAGCTCAGAAATCATTTGTGTTCAAAATAAGAACCTCAAGCCTGGAAGCCAGACTCTATGTTCCGTAGGTTCTTCTTAATGAGAAAACAACATTGATGATGCATTTTCAAATAATTCTACCCCAAGTGTATTTTAAGAATTGGGGCTTGGACAAAACCAGTATCTGGAAAGTTCTCTACTTGAGACAACTGAGTACTGTGTAATGTTAACCACTATACTCCTGACAAGGAATACAGCATTAACCCACTGCTCACTAGGGGATTAACATTCTCCAAGTAGAATGTTTCCTTGAATGTGTTTCTGTCATCCCCTGGAAAGCTCTGCTCTGATCCATCTGCTTAGCTTCACACCAAAAGAAGAGTTCTTTGGAGATGGGAGATGCTCCAAGAGGCCAAGGCCCCAGAAAAGAAAAGCGGAGGCCATCCTTGCATAGAAATGGATGAAGCCAATATCCCACCAGCTGCTAAAAATGAAGTCAGTCCATACACGCCTTCACAGGCACATGAGTGGATCCTCATTAATGGCATGGGCATCCCCCCAGGGGGCCTGCATGGAAGGAGCTAAGACTCCTTGCTGTGGAAGTGAGCACTGACCAGTACATTCTGGGCCAAAGGAATCAGGTGGGGAGGAGAAACAAGGTGGTGGATGTAATATTAATAACTACTATTTCCTGAGAATCCTGCCATGTGCCAGGCACTGAACCAGGCACAAGAGATTCCATGGTGAATGAGACAGACAAGGCTGTGTTTTTGCAAACTTATTCTAAAAGTGGAGACAGAAAATGTACTTTATGTATGGAATTTATTTATTATTGATTTTAAATAAATGAACTCAAGAATGATGTATGCAATTAAGAGCATGAAAAAGAATGAGGGAGGGAGACTGGAGTAGCTTTTGGAACAGGAATTTAGGGAAGGCCTCTCTAATGAAGCAACAACCAAAGGCCAAACTCCCTATGAGGCAGCAGCCATGTTGAGATTGGAGAACAGATCATTCCAGGATATGAAGCAAGTGAGAAGCCTAAGACAAGAACAAACTTATGACTGTGAATAACAAAAAGACCAGTGAGGGTGGAGTGGGGTCCTTAGGGGAAGGAGTGGTAGATGAGATCAGAGATGTCAGCCAGGGTACCATCATGGAAAGCCTTGAAGGCCCTAATAAGAAGCCTGAATTTATTTCTAAGTGTGATAAACTTAAAACCACTGGAAAACTTTAATCAGGAGAGGGATATGACCCATCTCACTGTATAATGGCAGAGGCAGAACCAGAGCACCAGAAAAGAAGTTATTTTAGAAGTCAAGGAGCAATGATGATGACCTGGACTAGGAAGGAAGCAATGGAAATAGAAAGAAAGAGTCAAATTTCAAAAATATTGTCAGGGTAGATATTTTTAAGTACTTGCTAATGGATTCAATGTGGAGGATGAGGGGAAAAAGAGTCAACTGAGACTCAGCATCACTTTTATATGTCCCATATTTCTAGCATCCTGCATTGCCCACTACGGGAGCTAATAACTAGTTGGATGCTTGGTTGTCCACTTAGTTGGCTGGCTGGTTATTTGGGTTAGTTGGGTAGTTGGTTGCTGGGAGAGAGGAAGGGAGGGAGAAAGGGAAGGATGGATAGGTATTTGGTTAATACTTAGGTGGATAGGTAGTTGACTGTTTGAGCAAGTGGTGGAATAGTTAGATATATAGATGGGTAGATGAATGGTTTTATGATTTATTGTTGGATGGATAGTAGACAGGTTGACTTGTTCACTAGTAGACTTAATGTATTTCCTGCAGAGCCTCTGCTTCCAGGGTCCTTGGCACCTACCCAACTCCCTTGGGCCTAATTCCCTCCCTTGACCAACACCAAGTGCTTGCCATTTCCCCCGTGGTCCTGCATCCTCAGGATCTTCCAGCGTGATCGAAGGACTGTTGCTGGGCTCCAGGTCTTGGAAGGTTTTCAGTACAGTATACAGTAGCTGGATATGCATAGTTGGCCAGAGACTTAGGCAGAGCCCAGTATTGCCTTTTTGGGGCAGGTCACTCTACCTCAGTTCTACTTTGGTAAATGGAGCTAAGAACACCTGGCCCACCTACTCACAGGATCAGTAGAATCGAATGAGAAACTACGTATGAAGGTGTTCAACAGATGTCAGGGCTTATTCTCATTAGCCTGAAATTGCAGTTAAGGAGCAAGAGTTTCCTGTCTGGGGTGGCATCTCCCTTTTGTTGTCTTCACCTGCTGCTCCCCTTACAGTCAGCCTTGCTTGGACCTGTAGCTCATGCTTCTGCCCTCATAATAATCAGTGCTTCCTTGACTTCTTCTTCTTTGCCTCAGATTCCCTGATATCCATTCACATAACCCATCTCGATTGTACTTTAGAAAAGCTCCTGCAATGCCATCTGCATTCTGGTTTTGCATTTGAAAAGTAAAACTTGTCTCCTACTCCAAGATCTCAAGCCCAGACCATAGTACAATGTCTAAACATAGCAAGTGCTCCAAAAAGTACATATGCATGAACAATGCCTCCTCACTGATGTTCCAAACTATCTTTTTTTTTTTAATTTTTAACATTTATTTATGAGCAGGGGAAGGGCAGAGAGAGGGAGACACAGAATCTGAAGCAGGCTCCAGGCTCTGAGCTGTCAGCACAGAGCCTGATGTGGGGCTTGAACTCACAAACCATGAGATCATGCCCTGAGCTGAAGTCGGACGCTTAACTGACTGAGCCACCCAGGTGCCCCCCAAACTATCTTTTGCCTAGGTGTGTTAGCTTTTGATACATTAAATGCCCCCCCCCCCCCCGCCAAAACTGTAGTTGTTTGAAACAGCAAGCATGTAATAGTTCTCATGATTCTGTGGGTTGCCTGGCAGCTCGTCTGGTTTGGGTCCCTCAACTGAAGCCAGATGGTCTAGGATAGCCTCATTCCCATACCTGAGACCCACGAGATGACTGGGGCCTTGCTCTACATTGTATTATTTCATTCTTAAGAAGGCCATTCAAGCTTTTTCACAAAAATGGCAGATGAGCTCCCAAGAGCAAGACAATGCAAGCCCAATGCACATGCGCTTTTTAAGACTACTTACATCACATTGGCTAATGTTTACTGACCAAAGCCAGTCACACAGATAAGCCCAGAGTTATTCTGGGAAGGGACCACACAAGAGCATTGTCATGGGCATGCAATTTATTGGGGGCCATTACTTCAAAAACCTACCACATTAGGTAATTCAAAAGTGGCCTCACTGGGCCCATATTCCTTTTTTTCCTTAATAGTTTATTGTCAAGTTGGTTTCCATATAGCACCCAGTGCTCATCCCCACATGTGCCCTCCTCCATGCCCATTACCTCCTTCCCCTCTTCCCCAACCCCCATCAGCCCTCAGTTTGTTCTCAGCATTTAAGAGTCTCTCATGGTTTGCCTCCCTCTACCCATTTTTCCCTTTCTTCTCCCCCACGGTCCTCCGTTAAGTTCCTCCTAATCTACCTATATGTGCAAACATATGGTATCTGTCCTTAGCTGCCTGACTTATTTCGCTCAGCATAACACCCTCAAGTTCTATCCATGTCTCTACAAATGGCCAGATTTCATTCTTTCTCATTGCCATGTAGTATTCCATTGTATAGATAAACCACATCTTCTTGATCCATTTGTCAGTTGATGGCCCATATTCTAAAAACTCCTCTGGGAAGCACAACATTGAAGACCACCGGAGGAGCCAGGGAGAACATGAAGTGGCTGAGAGCTGTCAGGCATAGCAGGAATCGTGAGACAGGAACTGGAACTTCCTATTAATGTGACACCTCCCTCACACACACCGGCTTGCAACCTCTGTATTAGTCACCTATTGACACAAAACACCGCATAACAAACAATCTCAAAATTTCAGTGACTTACAAAAAATACTTATTTTTCTTGTTGGCAGGTCTGTGACTTTTCTAAAGCTGCTCCCTTCCGCGTGTGACTTTTTGGGGTTTAGACTGAAAGAGCAGTGGCTACCCAGTGTACACACCTAAGCACAGAGAGAGTGCCCAACTGCACAATCGCATTTCAATTTTTTCTCACATCACATCTGTGAACATCCCATACACAGACGTAAGTGCAGAGACAGCACTCAACTGCACAATCACATTTCAATCCTTTCTAACATCACATCTGTGAACAACCCATTGGCTAATTCAAGTCCCATACCTCAGCCCAAATTCAAAGGGCAGAGATATTCCCCCTCTCTACCACGAAGCTATGTTAAGGGTATGGATGTAGAATACTCCTAAATAGAAAGGAAGAATTGTAATCAATTTTTTTAATCTACAAAAACCTCCTCATCACATCCCTCCTCACCCTCCCATTTACCCCACTCTAGCTCAGTTGATTCAAAGCTGCAGATAACAAGCAAGTCAGCCAGACTTGCCCCACCAGGTGACCAGCACTTTCCTTGAAGCTTCCCGATACTCAGGTGCATCGAAGACGACATGGATAAGGTTGACATGGCTAGAAAGATGACATGGGGATAAGTTTTTATCTTCCCACGGGGGAGAAAGCCCTGGGGCCGTGGAGTTCCCTTTGTCAAAGTAGAAGTGCCCAGTAATCCCTATTGTGACACTCATCATTTCTGGTATCCAAAATCACCAGCATCTTATAGTCAATGCTGAAAACAGGGCTATTGGCTGAGCTCCATATCTGACAGAGACTCTTGTCCAGGACATATTTTTATCATTAAACTTCTTCCAACAGTTAAAACAGCAGAACACTTTTGAGGTGACTGGGCAAAACTTCCTCAGGAAACATGCTGATTTCAACCACCTGGGCAGAGCAGATGCCCTGATCTTCTTTTTATCTTACTGAACACCTTTATTGATTTATTACCTTCTCCTAACATGTGTAAAGGGAGAGCCCATTCATTTGCTCATAGAACTTCCCAGGCCCTAGGAACTGAAGTCTGGTGGAGGTTAAAAAACAAGAAGATTTTTAGGGTGCACTTGCTGAGTGCTAGGAACAGCGCCAGAAGATTCAGGCATGCAAGCAATGACAAGTCATGGCCCTTGTCAGCACACATGTGAGAGAACCATAAAAAAGAGGAGATAGCAGTTGATACAAATGATAAATCCTATAGGAGTTTTAAGGAAGAACAAGTTCCTCTGAGTTGGTTGAGCAGAGATGATGCAACTTGAGATCATCGATGTTCAGTATGGAAGGGAACTAAGATTGAGAAAGGTGAAATCACTTGCACAATGAGGATGAGAAAACCAGAATTAGGACCCAGTTCTGCTGAATTTGGGTTCCAGGCATGTCCCTCATAATGGCTTTCCTAATCGGCAATTGTCCAGGGATGTCTTCCTTAGCCTTGTCCGAGGCTACATAGATGGAGATGGATTAGAATAAACTCCACAATGACTTTTAAAACCCAGTTTCTAGACCTGGCTTTATCACTTTTCAGTCATTTAGTTCCCCAGCAAGTCCTTCTGTTGGAACCAGGCTTTTTTTCATCTGTAGAAAGGGAGTAAAACTCAGAGAATACCAGAAATTACAAGAGATCTTGCAGGTAATCTACTCCAATCAACCACAAGATACTTGAATCCCTTTCCAGGGAAGGCAATATAACCAGTACTGTAATACTTCTGACAAGAGAGAACCCATCACTCTCTGGGAAAGCATTTTTCATGCTTGGACAGTTCTATTGGAAAGTTCTTATTTAGAGTGAGCTGAAATTTATCATCTTGCTTACTCTCCTTGTAGACCTTTGATCTCCCCCTTTGAAATGAGAAGAAGCCATTGTCTTTCACTTCCATAGGATAGGTCTTTCTTCAACTGGAGAACTGATTCATGGGACTCCTGAGTTTTCTCTTCTGCCTCTCAGACATCTCCAGTTCCTTCCCTCACTTCTTATGTGACCTGGTTTCAAGTCCCTTCAGCAACTTGATCTTCTTTCTCTGACCAACCTTCCATTTAACCTTCATGGCTCTAAAACCCAAGTATGGAAGCCATTGGTAAGTTTGTACCAGTACAGAGTAGGGAGATCCTCCCCTTTCCCAGCAACAGCATTTCTAACCTCTCAGATAGAAATTGGAGCAGCATTTCCTCCCAGACATAGGCTTGGACTTTCTTTCAGCCAACTAGGTCTGTTTTGCACATGTCAATAAGGCACACTCCCTTGGCTTCTAATTAGGTTCTTGCATGTGGATTAATCCAAACACTGATCTTACACTTATCTTTGTTATACTTCATCTTCCTTGACTCAACTCTCTGCTCCAAATGTCAAAACCCATTTGTGTCTTTTAGGGTTTATTTTTTCTTTTTGTTGGTTTTATTTGCACCAGAGTGACTTTGCTTTAAAATTTTAGAGCATGCTGAGACCTAGAGGAGCTGATCCAACCCTCTCATGTATTTATGGTTTTCTTTGTATGATTTTTTTAAGTTACAAAAGTAGAGCAAAAGTTATGAATGGATATTTCACAGAAAAGAATGCTAATTCCTATATACACGAATTATATATATTATAATTATATGTATCATTTATATATATTTATATGGAAGTGGCTCTTATATATATGAAAAGTTGGCCACCCTGGTGCACAATACAAGAAATGAAGATTACTCACCAGATATGAAAAGATCAAAGAGTTATCAAATGTGTAAGAGAGAGGCATGCTTTTACAATGTTGGTGAAAAAAGAAAAAATTTTATGAGAGTAATGTGAAAATGTCTACTAAACTACAAATACAAATATATATACATATAATGAACATACCATTTGATCCCTCATTTGACATACCATTTGACATTTTTAGGAATTTATTCTACAGATATACTCAGATGTGCATGAAATTAATTAGGCATGATGACTTACACTACAACATTGTTTATAGAAAGAATTTTGGAAACTACATAAATGTTTACCAATAGGAAACTGGTTAAATAAAATCTGAGACAACACACAATGAAATATTACACAGTGGTCTTAATGAAGAGGATATTTCCACCTATGGCCATGATGGGAAAACTAGCCTTTTCCCTTCATGAACAATTAGAAAATTGGGTTCAAATGATTGTTTTTTGACATTGAAAAATAGGCAGCGTAGGACTAGGGTCTCTGGGAGAAGAGAAATGAAGATGATGAGCAGTTTTCACAAAATCAACTTCCTGCTTGGAGGTGGGGGAGAAGCTGCTTTTTATATTGTGGCCCAGGGAGGGGGAGCCCAAGCAGAGTATAATGGACATGCCGAGATAAAGAGACAATGATTAGAGTTCAGAGAAGTTAAGGTAACTGGAATTTGTGGAGTAGAATTCTAAAGAAGAGAGAGCCATGCAGAGGAAGTGTCCAGAAACCTTCATGGT
Source organism: Hyaena hyaena (assembly GCF_003009895.1). Taxonomy (NCBI): domain Eukaryota; kingdom Metazoa; phylum Chordata; class Mammalia; order Carnivora; family Hyaenidae; genus Hyaena; species Hyaena hyaena. Next base: position 1,369,612 of record NW_024080755.1, on the reverse strand, counting down.
GACCTCCTAAGTCTTTAAATACTAAGAGGCTTATGCATAGAGACTCCGCAAAGCTAGACAAAGAACAACTAGCTGGGTAAGAAACACTAATGGAACTCACACGGGATTCAGAGATGTTCAAGTACCAACTAGCCAGATTGGAGAACATTCCTTTAGCATCGGAAGCAACACAGAGACCCCCCAAAAGCTGATGCCTTTGGAATAGAACTAAAGAAGTCCTAAACTAAAGGCTATTCTAGACATATTCTAACAAATTTAAAGCAAATCTTGAAATGGTTGCTCTATTTCTCCAAGTGAATTAACTGTCAGGAAAATAAAACACAACACTTTTAAAGACAATAAAATCCACCTACTCAACTACATGATGGTCACATGTCCAGTATCCAATCAAATCTTACTAGACAAGCAAAGACGCAAAGGAAGGTTACCAGTATCTAGGAGAAAAAAATTGAGCCAATAGAAATGGACCCACAAGTAGTCTAGACGATAGAATTAGCAGAAAAGAATTTTGTTTTTTAAGTTTTATTTATCTGTGCAATATATGTATATATTGCACAAAGAATATGCATCCAGAATATATAAATTTTTAATGTTTATTTTTGAAAGAGAAAGACAGAGCATGGACAGAGAAGGGGCAGAGACAGGGAGACACAGAATCTAAAGCAGGCTCCAGGCTCTGAGCTATCAGCACAGAGCCTGATGCAGGGCTCAAACCCACGAACCATGGCCAAAGTCGGACGCTTAACTGACTGAGCCACTTAGGTGCCCCTTACATCCTGGAAGACAAACAACCCCATGAAAAAAACATGGGCAAAAGATTTGAATAGACACCCTCACAGAAGAAGAGGTACAAATGGACAATAAGTACATGAAAAGATGCTCAGCATCATTAGTTATCAGGGAAATGCAAATTAAAAGTATAATGAGATCCCACTATACAATCCACTATACTATACACTATACAATCACAATAGAATTGCTATCTAAGAAAAAAAAAGAAAGAAAGACAATGCAAAATAAGATTTGTTCAAGGTGTTGTGCTCAAGTAGAAATTACCACTTTGGGAACCAGGACCTCAGTGATTTTCAGAAGGCTTCTGCCCCAGTTTAGGTATGTGGCCAAAATAATACCTGGAGGGGCCACTAACTTGAGACTATGATCCCAACAAAAGAATTCTCTGGAAAGGAAAGTTTGCCAAGCCAATTCATAAGTGAAAATTCTAGACATTTTATGACTCAATTACGTTGAATATAATTGTATCCACAAACTATGAACGATTTGCAGGGGCTTCTGATATCACCAATCACCCCGTCACTTGCCCCTGGAATAGCTAAATGAGGGGCACATTGTGGTAGTTAGAAGCAAAGTTCTGAGTGATATACACCTAGCCTCCAGCTCTAACTTCATCACTGAGCAACTGAAACCTTGGGCAAATTATTTAATGTCTGAGCCTCAGTTTTCCTCATCCATAAAATGGAGATAAGACCACCTACCTCACAGGAGTGTCATGAAAGTTTATGTGAAATCAAATATCAGTTGGCAAACAATGTTAACAATAAATGGCTGGTGCTGCTATTATTATTAAACCTATCAGACTTTCTCATGGCCTTGAGATACCCTTTGGGTGTTCCAATCTAGAGAGTCCCCTACCATTCTGTGCTAGGATGCTGTGCAGCACTGGGCCTGTTTGCTCTCAGATCTGACCTACATCATTTCCGTGTTCTGCATCCCAGTAGGGATGACCCAACAGGCTGCATTTCTCAGACTCCTGTGTCAGCCAATGGGAGGCACTGGTGAGGGATTGGAGGGCGGGGAAAAGGAAGAGGCCAGGGTATTTCTCCTTCTATCTCTCTGCCTGGGATGTCTTCTCTAGTAGCAGCTCCTCTGTAGCTCCAGCGAAATTCACTGCACAGGCCTGTCTGATTCCAGATCACCCTGGGCCTCAGTAACACGGTCTCTTCCTTTTGTTTCTCCAGCTTCAAGTGGGAGTGGCTTCCTACCCTGACTTAATCTGAGTTACTTCACTAAACCCTGTTTGTAACAAATTCCCTGTATTACATGCCCTCTGTTATAAACACCTGACATGGTCTCTGTTTCCCCATCAGCCCCTGACTGTACAGGTGGTTGGTCGCCTGACATGCAATAAATACCCTTGGGATTTGCAGAACATTAATCATCATTGCCTAGGTGCTTGTTCAGAGTCTGCCGTAAGCGCTTGTTCTCTATCCATCGCTTTGCTGCGGAAGCTTTGCATTCCTCCGATCCTTTCCACAAAATACCTGCTGCTAATTACTTATTACCCAAGGGGACGGCTTCTCTCTGTTTTCTAGCTTTTGGGGCCAGTACCTAGCTCTGTGTATTTGTTTCTGGGGTTCCCCTCTGGTGTAGGAACAGTAGGAATATTTGTATCTCTCTTTTTTAGTTGGGAAGGGTGACTTCCTGATTGAGACCTCAGTTAATAATAGATTTTTTTCCTTGCCATGGGCAGACACCAGGTCTCCTCCTATGTAACACCGACACACCTCTTTGTCCAGTCCTTGTTAGCCCCACACTGACCACACATGGCAGCTCAGGCCTGTTGCTGCTGAACAATTCCACACACCATAGGGCCAGGGTGAATTGGCATGGTGCTGGGTACTGCAGGGAACACACAGGTTTGTCAGACAAAGATGCCCCCCTCAAGAACCAGCTACAGAATTATCAGGACCCAGGGCTAAAGGAAAGTGGGGCACCTTATTCAAAGAGTATCAAGACAACAGAAGAGTGCTAAACCCAGCACATAGGTGATGGGACCATGCACCCAGCTCTTTCCCCACCTCCCCTAGCGCACTATCATGGAGTTGTAGCCTGCTTCAGGGAGACCAGATTTAAGGAGACCAAAAACAGTGCCAAATGAGATGGGAAAAGTGGCCTTGTGCGGGCTGTGCACCGTCCCAGAAGGCGACCGCTCCAGTGACAAAGGACTTCTCTCTGCCAAATGGGCAGCATTCAAGGAGGGCAGTAAGGGGAGAAGAAATGAGACGCGCTGACCCTGACATTCAGCCAGGGCAAGCAGACCTATTTTACCAGATAATCAAGCTGTGAGTTTGAGCTCTATGCGATGCCCACGTTGCCCACCCCCCAGGCACTATTTTGGTCCCCAAAGCTTCCGCAGCTCAGTCATCTTCTTCGTGTACTTTGGACATGTGCTCTTGTGTTGTCTGGAAGAAGCCACCCAAGACTTCTGACCAAGCTAAGAGGAAGGGGCGATCCTTTAACCTGGACCAATAACGTATTGATGAATCACAACCTCTCTGTGCAGAAAAAAAGTGACCTCCATATAGAGACATGGGAATTGACAAATCTACAGACCACGTTAAGTCATGGAAAATACAGATGCTGGGGACACACCCACCCAGCTCAGGGCTGGCCCGTAGTGCAGTAGCCATAGACATATTCTGGACAAGGGATGAATTACATGTCTGCCACCTGCTATATGGTCTCAGGATTAAAGATTTTATGCCTTTAATTTCAGTTCTATCATGTAAAAATTGGGTCAATATCTATCTTTTTTGAGGATTAAACCTGATGTATCTAAAAATGCCTGGCCTAGAGCATGTGCGTTAATGGATTCTCAAAACATGGTAGTTTGTATATATGGGTATGTATATTACATATAAGGTTAAATCTGTATGTACACATACTGGTATAATTCTGTGTTCTATGTGTATATTTAGGTAAATGTTTTCATGCATCTCTGTGAATGTGGTCGCATAACCAGCATCCTAAACAACTTTCCCCAACCTCCCCCTACCAAGTCCAACCGTCTCTTCAAACCATCTCCACGGAGCATTCTTTCCCTGCCCTTGGGATAACATCTCAGGCAGGTCTCATTGCGTCTCTGGTCACTCTTTGATGACAGTCTTGTGGTCACTTAAAAAAAAATTTTAACGTCTATTCATTTTTGAGAGACAGAGAGAGAGAGCAGGGGAGGGGCAGAGAGAGAGGGAGACACAGAATTCAAAGCAGGACCCAGGCTCTGAGCTGTCAGCACAGAGTCCGATGCAGGACTTGAACTCACCGACCGTGATGTCATCACCCGAGCCAAAGTCAGCTGCTTAACTGACTGAGCCACCCAGGCACCCCTCGTGGTCACTTTTAGTCCCACGCACAGTCCCATTTCAGTGATTAAACTGTCAGGTCCAAGGTCGTAATCACTCACTCCCCCTACCCTCACCCAGTGCAGAGACAGCTGACAATGAGGACAGGCAATGAGGACAAGGTGGTCTCTCCACATCCCAGTCTTGTGCCTCATTTCCTCTAACACCTAACCACCCATGAGCCCACCAGATTGGAGGAGAGGAGGGCTTCCTCGTTCAGATATAATCACATGCTACTGGATGTTCAAAGCCCACTCATTCTCTTGAGGGAGTGCCGAGAAGGGTACTTTTTCTGGGTTTGTGTGAGACTCTCCCGCTGGGAACGTCTCTCACTCCTGCTACCTAGGACATTGCATCCCCTGGGCTCTCAAAGGTCTCCCTTCCTGAGATGTTCACAGTTGGGGTCCCATTGCCCCACGGGCCAACAGTAGGTCCCCTTGCTTCACGGGGAAAGCTCCTGTACCCAGGGTCCCAATTCTAGGGGACATATGTCAAGGTTTCTGAGTGGTTCTTCTTGAGCTGGCTTCCCCTGGCTTGCAGCAAGGAGGAAATATCACATGGGGACCAGCCATGGAGGGAACAGAGGCAGAAAAGGTGGTGAAATGGGGAAAATGTGCAACATCCCAACGACTCCCTTCAAAGAAATCCTCTGTCCTGGCCTCTTTATTTCAATCCTTTTATAATTTCTGGTGAGTAACATTTTCGCATCCTGTCATAGGCAGATGAATTCCAAGATATGGAAACTAGGCAGAGAGTCCTCATAAAGGTCACCTGTGCGTTATAATTTGAAAAACTCAAATTATGAGAAAAATCACCTGGAAAGATCATTAAAAGAAAATTGAAAAGAATATGCAGTATGGTTCAGTTATTCCACAGTTTTTGAGCATGTGCTATGCTGGGCTAGACTCTGGCCTTCCAGGAGCACCCACTGATCAAGGAGACACCCGCTAACGGACAGCCAACGGGGGATCACAAGATACAAAACTCAAAAGGGAGGATCAGGCCAAGTACCTGAGCCTTCTAAAGCTCTGGGATAAGAAGCTTGCATTTTTCCTCTAATCACGTGGTTTCTCCATCAGGAATCCCTGACAGTCTGAGTAGGGCATTTATGGAGAGGGGTATCTGTGAGCTTTCTTTAGCAATTCTAGAAGATTAGCAGGAACCACACATTTACCCAAGGTAAACCTGCGTAGGTCAGTAAGACAGAATTTCTTTCCTTTGGGCTGAAATTTCATTGGTACTTCTCCTCTCCTGCTGACCAACAGGTCCATTTGGTGGCCATGTGGCTTTGATTATTTGTAAATGGAGACGTGCCTTAATTCATAAGCCACAGACTTAGGTCTACACATGGCCCGTAGGGAAAGTTATCAGAAGAGAGTACCATGGGAAAGGTTTTAAACAGGGAAGTGAGCAGGTCAGACTTGGACATTAGAACCATCTTTGCAGACCTGGTGGGGAAAAATGGATTGAAGGAGTGAAGAATGGAGGCAGGAAAGTTTCACTGCTGTAGTTACCCGGGAGAGGCTGGTGAGGGCCCCTTGTGCACCACCCGTCCCCCGTCCATCCGTCCATCCATCCATCCATCCATCCATCCATCCATCTATCCATTCAATAAGTTCATTGAGCAGTTACAAAGTGCCAGGCACTACACCATGTGCTGAGGACTCAGCAAAGACAAGCCACAGAGACAGAGCCTGCCCTTACCAAGCACGCCATCTGTGAGTGAGTGATGGCATTGTCACACCATCGCACAAACGGAGATGGGAAGACCAAGTCCAGGGGGCTAGGACAGTAGGACAGGGTCCTGGTGTTGATCACATTATTATGGTTTTAAGGTCTGGGGAGATAAATGACGTGCTAGAAGAATGCATGAGCCATAACCAGAAAATCCTCCACACTTGCCCACAGAGTGAGAAGAGACTGGGTCGGCTGCTCCTCCTGTGTGGGATCCCGTGCCTGTGATGGTTCCGGCAATGGGCTAAGTGTCATTAGTACTTACTGAGTGCATGAATGGACCCCTCACCCTAGGCCAGTATGTTACCTAGTTAACGAACACAGAATACGACTTTACCCTGCACCACACGCTTCTCTAAGAGCTTCACAGATATAAATCAGTTACTCCTCACAACACCCCTTAGGAAGTAAATATTAGGACCAAGCCCATAATACAGATGAAGAAACTGAGGTTTAAACAGCTAACACCCACCCTGGTGGCTCTCAACACCTTGTCCCCAGTGTCCAGTCCACATCACCTGGGAGTATGTTGGAAATGCAGATTCTCAAGCTCAGATAAGAAGGTCAGCAGCTAGGTTCTCAAGGAGCCCTGAGGCTGATGCAAATACCTGCTGTAGTCTGAGAAGCACCGTGCCGCACCTGCGGAATTTATCCTGTCACAAGAATTACCTGTGATCTTGTTAAAACGACAGCTTTTTGGGTTTTTTTCATTTTCATTTTAATTTTTAGAGAGAGACAGCATGAGCTGTGGAGAGAGGCAGAGGGAATGAGAGAGAGAATCTGAAGCAGGCTCCATGCTCAGCATGGAGCCCAATGCAGGGCTCCATCCCATGACCCTGGGATCATGACCCAAGCTGAAATCAAGAGTTTCACAACATGTTTTGGATGTTCAACTGACTAAGCAACCCAAGCGCCCCTAAAACTCCAGCTTCTTAACACCACCCCGCTAACGTACTAAATCAGATTGGGAAAGGTCCTGGGAATCTATATTTTTTAACAAATCCCCCATCATCAGGCAAGCTTTGGAAACATTCATCCAGAGTTTAACATTTTAAAAAATTTTTTTTTAAATGTTTATTTATTTTTGAGAGAGAGACAGAGTGTGAATGGGGGAGGGGCAGAGAGAGAGGGAGACACAGAATCCAAAGCAGGCTCCAGGTTCCGAGCTGTTAGCGCAGAGCCCGACGCGGGACTCAAACCCACGAACCGTGAGAGCATGACCTGAGCCGAAGCTGGAGGCTTAACCGACCGAGCCACCTAGGGGATCCCCGGATTTTCACATTTTCACACTGGCCTGGAAAAAGACAGAGATAAAGCTTGGCATGAGGCGGGGGTGGGGGTGCAGGCCAGTGGACGCGTCCGTCGGATGACAGCTTTATCCTTCCCGCAAGTCTGGTGAAACACCGCAGCTCTTTGGGCCTCCAGTTGAGAGGACAGCAGCTCACAAGCGAAGTCACAGGCGTACACCCCCCCGGCCAGACCGTGGTGCGTGTACTGTGCACAGCTTCCTCATCAGAAGGGCAGACTGTGTCTCCCGCAGGAATGTTAGTGCCGCCTCAGCCAGAGACTCGTGGATCGGGCTCCGAAGTCCAGTGCTCCAGGCAAAAGTGCTTTTATTGCTGTCTGTTCGAGAAGCATAGATCATGCTTGCCAGTGATTTCCTGTAATAAATACCTTTGTCATCTTATCCAAAGAAGCTGTTTACCTCGAACACCTAGGGCTGAAATATTACCTCTGCCTGCCTCTGTGCAGCCACCTGGGCTCCTGCACTGTGGCTCTGGGGGAGGCTGGGAAGGGAACGAGTCACCTATGAACAGTGTCTTTTCTCCCTCTCCCCCCACACTTCTCCCCGTTGTCACCTACTACTGAAAACCAAGAGGGGGGGTGATGGGGAAAAAATGGCTACGAGTTAGCAGAACTTTTAAGGTGAATATTTCTACATTAAAAGGGTAAATCCGCCCATGTGGCTTTTAACCCAGCCTTCAACTTATGATGCGCCCTGGAATGTTCATGATGCTCAACCTGCCCAAAACTGATGGGAATGTGCGAGGCCCTGTGGCGGGCATTTAGGCCCTGCTCTGCGCCAGTCACGTAGCAGGGAGGCCTTGAGCAAGTCTTTAAAGCTCCCCAAACCTTGGGTTACTTGACTGTCTCACGGGCTTGTTGGGGGGACTGTATGAGAAATTGGCAGTGACAATTGCTTTGCAAATTCTGAGGTGCTGTCCACGTGTGAGACGTTATCATGGCACCAGAGAATGAGTCCTGTGCAGATCTCAGACCCGGAAGTGTCAGACACAGAGGAAGGGGGGGTGGGCAGCAAAACGACCCAGGGGCGAGGGTGGGAGAGGTCCACTCTCTGGGAACAGTTGACCTTCACAGCAAAATCCATGTCCTCAGCTTATCAGTAGGACACCCACTGGGCCCCAGCCAAATGGACCCCAGGGGATCGTTTCTCTTCCCAGAATGAGTCAGACCCCTAGAGTCCAGCTCTGGCAGTAGATACGGTACAGACGTAAGAGGTAACCTGCAATGCCTGCTGTGACGTTCACTCCGGCTGACGAGAGAGCCCCGGGTACCTCTTCCCAACTCCACCATCAGGGATATCACGTTAGTAGCACAAATCGGGCATGGCGGAAATGTTTACGCCACAGAATTGGTCATTGGCAAACGCGACGAGTCAGGGTGCTTTTATTTTTCCAGAGAGCACGCTGTGAAACACTTACCAGTGCATCACCCGGTAGCAGCAGAGATGGGAGGTAGCTGTGGGAATCTGGAGGCCACTGCAAAAGTTGAGGAATGGACAGGAAAGTTCCTCCTCCACTTGGGAGTTGGGGGTACCAGTCACTAACAAACTAAAGGTTTTTTTTAAGTGTATTTATTTATTTTTGAGAGAGAGCACACACGTGTGTGAGAGGGGGAGGGGTAGAGAGCAAGGGAGAGAGAGAATCCCAAGCAGGCTCTGCACCGTCAGCACAGAGCCCGAAATGGAGCTCGAACTCACAAACCATGAGATCATGACCTGAGCTGAAGTCAAAGGCTTAGCAGCTTAGTCGGCTGAACCACCCAGGTGCCCTCAGGCACTGAACTTCTGATTAACATAGGGAGACTTCTCAGAGGGAAGAGCTTTTATTTCGTTAATGACTTCCACAGTGAGAGAGTGCCTTCTCTTTAGGAGACCCTGAAGCAAATCCCCTTCCCCTAACACACACTCCTATTATCAGACCCAGTGCCGCCACCTCCAGGCAGTCTTCCGATACTCCTTACCATACTCTACAGGGAATTCCAGCATCTTCTCAGCTCCTACATAGACAGTAGAAGGTGGTTCATCAGGGACAGGGCTTTGGAGTCAGAATGCTTGATTTAAAATTCCGATTTGAAGGGCACCTGACTGGAGGAGTATGTGATACTTGATCTCAGAGATGTGAGTTCGAGCCCCAGGTTGAGTGTGAGATTACATACATACATACATATGTACATGCATACATAACAATAAATTTTTTTGAAAATTACGATTTGACCACTTACTAGCTGTTCATGAGACAGTGAGCCCATCTGTGAAATGGGGCTAAGATTCTAGAACCTCTACAAGAAGGTAAGTAAACTAATGCTCGGAAAGAACTTGGCATCGCACCCGGCATATAGTAAGCGCGCTAACCATGGTGGCAGCCATTCCTCTGAACTATCATTTCACGTTTCACGGACAAAGCTGTGTCTCTGCAATTGGACGAAAGTTTCATGAGGATAAGGACCTTGCTTTGCCTGCCCCTCTGTCCTCCACAGTGACTGTAAGGGCTAGAAAGTCATTTGGAAATCATATGGGCTTCAGGAGAGCTGAAAGCAGGCAGGTTTCCTTCCGGCAAGATCTCGCCTCCAAAATTAGATGAACCAGTGCTAAGAAAACCCCAGGTGGGAACACGGCAACGGTCAGTCAATAGGTGTCTGTAGAACGCTCTGCTGCGTAGCCCAGATCCCTCACAGCTGAGTCTCTGAGAACTTGCCCTCATATGGGGGTTGCTGCCTACTCCAAGATCACCTCCCAGGAGCAGAGGAACCCACCCTCAGCCTTGATTCTGGAAACTTGAGGAGGGCCACCCCAGCTCCGGAGGCCCCCAGGGGATCCGCAGAAGTCCCTGCTACAATTGTAAGGCAGCCCCAATGCCCTCTGCCCAATCCTGCCTTCCTCCCCACTTTATAGGCATTATTCCTAAAGCCTCCCTAGTAGATGTCCATGCGCTCACCTCTGTTTCAGCCCCCAAGGCAATATGTGGCTTGTTTGCACCCCTGTCCATTGCCAGGACCCTCCCCAGCCTCCTACCTATCATTCGGAAGAGTGCATGAGATTTCAATCCTCTAAGCTCACGGTCCATTCTCCAACAGATGCTAGCACATTCTCAGATGACCTCTCCCCCACATGGCTCCGTGCTGGCCACTCTGCACTAAGGGTTCCCCCCAAGGTCAGACATTAGCAAAGGAACGTCCCCTCCCCTCCCTGGTCTCATTTCGTGTCACAGTCTTTTTTTTTTTTTTTAATGTTTTATTTATTTTTGAGACAGTGCCGGAGGCAGGGAGGGGCAGAGAGAGAGGGAGACACAGAGTCTGAAGCGAGGGAGACACAGAATTGGAAACAGGCTCCAGGCTCTGAGCTGTCAGCACAGAGCCCGACGCGGGGCTCGAACCCACGAACTGTGAGATCATGATCTGAGATCCGACGCTTAACCGACTGAGCCACCCAGGCGCCCCTCGGGTCACAGTCTTGATCCCCTGGCTTGTTGAGACCTGTGTGAGGGGAGGTTTAGAAGCAGACCCTGGGATGAGAATTCATTTACTAGGGATTTATGATGGAAGTGCTCCCAGGGAGGGGTGGGAGGGAGCAGCGGGTGAAGGAGGACCAGGAAGAGAGAGAAGGGAGCGAAGGTATCATTCCTGATGAGGTCCCAGTGCCAGCTTGATCTCACAGAGCTCGGCAGAGTCAATCACACTTTGGAGTTTGTCCTGTGAGAGAGCTGGGCATCCATATTCCTGCTCTGGTCAAATATTGGCCAGGGTCCACCTGTTAAGTCTCGGGCACTTTCAGCCCTGTGCTTGGGCAAATGGCTTTGGCACCTCAAAGAGCCACTGAACGAAAGCAGAGCACACAGAAGCAGGCAGGGAGTCCTTGGGGTTCCGGGCAGATCCCCCCACCCAACCGCCACTGCAGATTCACCACCGATACCTAACTCAAGAATTGAAAATAGAGACTTGACTACTCTGGCATCAGAAATCTCTGCCCTCCCTGCTCTTTGCTGTGTGATCCTGAGTCAGCCTCCGCACCTCTCTGAGCTACACAGTCTGTAAAATCAAGATAGTAAGGCAAACCAACTATGGCTACCTGTCAGCATTGTTGTGTGGTTTAAATAGACTGATGTGGGGCAAAGTGGTTTGTAAACCACGGGGGCTAGATTCCCGCCCTGCAAAAGGCAGCCTGCCATCCACCAACATAATCAAGCCCTGTTCCAAAACTCAGCGTGAGATTTCCTCCCTTCTCCCAAGCGCACTCCCCCTTGCTGACTTCATTTGCTCTCTCTCCTTAAAGGCTTCTATGTTTGCCCTGCAGGCTGTTAAAATTCCTAATTCAAAATAGCCCGATGAAATGCTCCGGGGGGCTCGCCGGTTCCAAATAGATACACGAGGAGCAGGTTGGGCTGAAACTCAAAATTCAGAGCTCCAAGCAGGACAGCGGGGAAGAACGGCTCCAGATCGCTGAGCTCTGTACGGCCAGCTCATGAAATCCTGATCGCGGGGGGGCCCCCAGCCTGAGGGTGAGGGCTGCCCATCCAGGGCTGAGTGAGAGGCGCTCGGGGAAGCAAACTCCGCACATCCGACCTGGAAGCCAGCCTGGATAGAATCCCCAGCCTGGGGTCGCCATGCCCCCACCCACATTGCCCTTTTACCTCGAGCCCTTACTCCAGCTGACCCGGATCCGTGGGGTGGCGACCCAATGGGCAAAGGGCCGCCCATGCCTTGGAGAGGAAATGCACAATCCCCCAGGGGAGGTGAAGAGGACCAAGAAACTTCTGGCTTGATCCATTTTGTCCCCATTTCTGTCCGCCTGCTGAAACGGAAGCATCAGAGCGTCACAAGGACTGGTCTGCGAGCCCAGATGTTTAGACCGAGGGCCTCTCTGGCTCTGCTGTGGACTACTCGGGCAAGTCACTTCCGTCTCAGGGCCTCAGTTTCCTCATCTGCACAATGGGGGAGAACAATGCCGCCTGCCAGCAGGATTGTGAGGAACATGAAGGAAGGAGGAGCCTGTCCGTGCAGGTGGAGGTGGACTCAGCAGCAACTTCCCTGCCAAAGATTCCGCACACATTCCCCCCGCCCCGCCCCCCCCGCCAGTGAGTCCTGTGGGATAAATATCACCCCTCAAGACAGGCCAGCCTTCTCTAAAACTAATGCTTGTTCCGCCTTAGAGGAAAGTCCTGGAGGGACCCAGGTCTGGAGACCTCAACAGGCAAGCATTCCATCACTCATTCGCTCAGCGAGGCATTCTGGAGCCCACCTGCGCCGCGTGATGACGATAATGACACACGTCGCTGCCTGCGGGGAGCATTTTCCCTCCCGCTGAAGCTCCGCGTGACTCACTGGGGTCTGGGGTCCGGTGACCTCTACCATTTTTAGTTCCAGGCCACAGGACAGAGCGTGAGCAGAACTGCCCCTGGGGGTCCTCTGCCCAGCTGCTATTTGACTTTTGCAGGAGAGAAGACTATACCATGAACTAACGGGCCGCGCTGCGGATCAGCAGGTCCGGGCCTAATGACAGCTGGTGCCAGGCACAGAGCTAGGCTCTTTTGCTATATTAGCTCCATCCCCTCTGCCACCCGGTGAGGGCATTTGCTGTGCGAGGGCACACAGCCAGCGAGGAGCCGTGCAAACTTGGAGCCTTGTCATTCTGCCTCCAGACCCCATGCTCTTATCTGCAACTGCTCCATCCCTGCAATGCTGATGACTCTGAGCAAACCCCTCCACCCCCTGGGCCTCAGTTTCCCCATATGCAAAGCGCTGGAGCAGGATCTACTGAGATCTCTTTCAACTCTGCCAATTAAGGGTCTTGGTCTAGGGGATGCAAGGCAGAGGGTGGCCCATGGCTGGCCGCCAGGACCCAGGAAGGACCCCCCCCCCCCACCTGAGAAGGGGACGCAAAGCCGGGCTGCGCCCAGCCTCCGCCAAATAGAGGGGGGAAGCCTCAGGATGGAGGTCAGTCCTGCCAGACAGCTTCTCCCTGGCAGCCAAATTTCTCAATGACACCAAAGTTAAAGCCCCTTTGTGACATTCCCGTGGCAGGCTGCTTGCTCTAAGGGATTCCTGCACTAATCAGCTCACAATGCCAAATTCCATCAGTCAGGCAGCGCGGACAGGAAGCGATGAAACAGCCAGTGCAGGGAGGAGGTATGACGCTCTTGCCTTTTTCTGTTTCTTCTAGCAGTAACATTCATCACTGCTACCCATGAAAACAAAAACCAGACGGAATCCCTGAGATGAAGCAAGGGTCTTCCCTGTCCCGGCGCAGGAGGACAGAGCCTGAGGTGGGCGCTTAGGGTCACTGTGAGACTGTCAGCCGGGAGGGGCTGCCTATCAGTTTCTCAACAGAGCCGCCTCCTGGACAGGGCTCTCGGTGGCAAATACCTGGGTCTTACCTGTCTCCTCTCTGCTGGGCCTCAGGAGGTGGTAAAGCAGGTGAGTAGCTGTCTCCCCAGCTCTTCCGAACTCCATGCCAGCCATGCACACTCATATCCCCTTTTTCCTTCCTGGGGGTCTGCTCAGCCCCTGGGCACACATCTAGGGCCACTCACCAAGAGCGTTTGAGATTCTCTCTCTTTCTCCTTCTGCCCCTCCCCCGTTCATGCATATGCACTCTCTTCCTCTTTCTCAAAAAATTTTTAAAAGAAAGAAAAGGAAGGGGAAAAGAGGGAAAGGAAAGGAAAGGAAAGGAAGAGAAGAGAAGAGAAGAGAAGAGAAGAGAAAAAGAAAAGAAGAGGAAAGAAAAGGAAAGAAAAAAAGGAAAGGAAAGGAAGAGAAGAGAAAAGAAAAGAAAAGAAAAGAAAAGAAAAGAAAAGAAAAGAAAAGAAAAGAAAAGAAAAGAAAAGAGAGCTCTTCTTACCTTAGGGACCCGTGGAGGTTGAGATGGGTTCGAAGCGAGGTCATCCCCACTGTCCTTTCTCTATGTCATTTCCACGCTGGCCCAGCAGCCACACTCAGGGCAGCCGTCGTGGACACAGCAGGCCGCCTACAGAGCGGTGAGCAGGGCGCTGGGCGCCGGTCAGCGAGGGAGGAAGGGTACCCCTCTCGGAAGACAGTGCAGCCAGGCCCCAAAGGAGCCCTAAGCACTGTCTTGGACCCTTTCCTCTACCCTCTCCCTTCTCCCCCACGCTTCCAGTCAGAGAAGATTCCAAATGAACAGCTTGTCTCCAAGCCAGGGAGCTCGCCATAGATCTCAGCCTCGGGGCCTCCAGGATAGGGTTGCCAAGCATCGCCTACGAAGAACATCTACCTGCCGAATGTGTCCTGCACCCTGTACGGGCCGCCTGGACGTCCGCCACATCCAGTCTTCAGCTTTTATCCATAGATTACAAACATTCAGCCCTTTCAGAGACCTTTTTCTAGTTTGCCTGAGCTCCTTATAGTTTTCTTTGCTAAATCTGGCAGCGCTGCTCCTAGGGGCCAGGCATTCCGAGACCGGTAACCACAGCACACCCTGGGTGAGGGCAAAGGGGGTGGTTTCTACACAGACCAGGTAAGCAGCTCTGTGCATGTGTGTGCGCATAAGTGTGCCTGCATGTGCCCCGAGCCTACTGGGAGTGTGCTCTGTGTGTGGGCAGGTGTGAGGGGGGAATAAGCCGTCTCCACTCATCGCTGAATAAAGCGTGGGCGGTGGGGGAAGACTCATGGGGGTCTGGATGAGTTACGCTAACAGGAGAGATTTTCCAATCCCCTTTCCCACCGGAATTGTTCCTTTTGGCTTAGGATCCCTCCTACCAGGTCCGCCTCTGAGGGCTGGTCAGAGGCTCCTCCCGGGCACCCTTACACATGCTTTCAAGGACCATCACAGACCTGTCAGGCTGAGAAGACCCTTTGGTCCAACTCCTTCCCTGCCCAGGTGAGAAACCTGAAGCCCAGAGAGGGGAAGGGACTCCCCCCAAGTTACACAGCCATCAGAGCTGGAACTAGAATCAGGGCACCCTGGTTCGAGCCCAGGACTCATCCAACTGCATAAACGGACTCTTTCTGACAGGAGGGCATGGTCCGGAGAAAGCTGAAGTCTTGAGGAATCAGTGGCAGCCACTCGATCCACAAATAATTGTAATCGTGGCAAGCATTGATGGAACCCTTAACTCTTACTGCACGCTGGGCTCATTTAATTTACACAGCAACTCCATGCCCTAAGTTTTATTATTGCCCTCATTTATGGGCAAAGAAACTGAGGCTGAGAAACTTGGCCCAGGTCACAGGGCTGCTAGGTGAGAGGCGTATGCCCTGGGTAACGGTAAGGAAATGGAGTCCTCATGCTAAACAAGCTGGGCTCTAGAGCTACTTTTTCAGATGCCTCAGTGGCTGGCATGAGGGAGGACCTGTTAAGACGGGCCATAAGCGGGGCACCTAGGTGGCTCAGTCGGTGAAGCATCCGACTTTGGCTCAGACCATGATCTCATGCTCCGTGAGTTCAAGCCCGTCAGGCTCCGTGCTGACAGCTCAGAGTCTGGAGCCCGCTTTGGATTGTCTCTCTCGAAAATAAACATTAAAGGGGCACCTGCGTGGCTTACTCGGTTAAGCGTCCGACTTTCGCTTAGGTCATGATCTCGCGGTTCGTGGGTTCGAGCCCCGCGTCGGGCTCTGTGCTGACTGCCAGCTCAGAGCCTGGAGCCTGTTTCAGTCTGTGACTCCCTCTCTCTCTGACCCTCCCCTGCTCACACTGTCTCTCTCTCTCTCTCTCCTAGAAATAAATAAAAATATTTTAAAAAAAAGAAAATAAACATTAAAAAAAACAAAAACAACAAACGATGGGCTATAATCAAATCACCAGGGTCCAAACCCTCCGTCTCCAAGTCAAAGGCAGCTGTGTTTCCTAGCCACTTCTCCTCTTGCCCGAGTCATTAACGACAGCTAAGATTTTATTTAAAGGCACCTTACTAAGAGATTTTCCAAGACTCGTGCCCTAGACGGGAGGCGGGGAGCGATCGTGTTTCCAGCTTGTAAGCCCTGCCTTGCAACTCGCCCCTTGAGACAAGACACTTTCTCCTCTTTCCTCCTGAACGGCTCTTCCCTATGCCCCCCTCCTCCTTCCCCCACCTTCCCACCATCCTCAGCTCAGCCCAGCCACTTAATTCAGCAGCCATTTGTCCCGGCGCCCCCGACACTACACAGGTGTACTGTGTACTTACCTGCTTTCAGAAAAGTAAGTAGTTTTTTGGTGGGCAGCCAGTTAAGGGGACAGAGAGCAGAACACAGCCCCCTCCCTAGGGGACTGCCCCCGGCCATGTTATCAGGTGCTCCTGAAACCCAATGCCTGGCCCTGTGGGGTGCCAGGTGTGCCCCAAGACAAGGCAGGTTTTCCTCTCCAGGAAGAAGCCTCCCCTGGGGGGAGGGATAAGAGGTTCTGCTTCCGACACTCAGGGCTGCCTGGGCTGCCCTGCCAGGGGGGATCTTACCTCCTCCAAGGACCCTCTGACTGGATCTGCGGGTTCTCTTCCCCCTCCCCACCGCATATGTCCCGCATCACTTCTCAATTTCCTCCTGACGTTTCAGGGTCGTCCAGGGTTGGGTGGCCTCCACCCTTCCCAGCATCCTGCTCCCCCAGCCTTCTCTGACTGCTGCTGCCCTGTGAGGTCCCCTCCCCGCCAAGCCAAGCCTGTCACACCTCTGTACACTACGCAGATGGGATTGTTCAAGGTCAGACTGGACCTCAGCTAAAATTCCTGCTCTGCCATGTCTGGCTGTGTGCCCTTGGGCAGGAATCCGAGCCACTCTGAGCCCAGTGTCCTCATCTGTAAAATGGGGATATGAGAATCCCCACAGCTGAGGTTATTACTGAGAGGGTCAAATGCCATAAGGTTCTGAGCCCAGCGGAGAACGCATTTAATAACTGTCAGTGCTAACACAGAATCCATGATAGTATCTTACAGCACATCCATGTTCTAACTTCCCCCCTGTCTTGACTCTGAATTTATGGTTTTCCCAGTGTTGATTTTTTCTATGGCTTTATTTTTACATTATTATTCATTTGTACTTCATATGTATCATGAATTAAGCTTAATTATATTCCCGGTGGGCCACCTGAAATATTTTTTTGTCACGAGGCAAGGAAGACGGACACACAGACACATGGACACGAGCAGAAGTGACAGGGAAGGAGAGAGAAAACGGCTGGGGCTGAGAGAGAGAGAAAGGGAGGAGGGAGCAGGAGGAGGACTAGAGGGGGAAAGACTGAGCGGGTCTGGCTAGAGCCAGGCACTAAGGAGCAACTGGATGGGCGAGGCCCAGGCCTGCCCCCACCCTTATCCACCCCCCCGCCTCCCCCCTCCCCACTCCCCCGTGCATCTTTGAGCCCGTTGCAGAGACTAGATTTGCCCATTTAGAGACAGGTGAGCATTTGGGGCAGCAAGATTGAGAAATGATGGCAGATTCTGTATGGAGAGAGACCCCAGAGGGCTGGCTGGGGAATCCAGGTAGACTTCCTGGAGGTGGAAGACCTAGATCCTGCCCTAAAGCATAAGGAAGGTGTGACGGGGCAGAAAGTGGACAGAGAGAGGCACTTTCGGCCCTTGTGAGCAAAGATTGAGATGAGGAACTTAGAGGAATCCCCAAGTAGGAAAACTCCCTACCCATCGCCCATCTCCTAGACATACACACACACACCCATACACCCATACGCTCCCATACATACACACGTCCCCGCGTACATGCACGGCTCTCTGGAGGGGCCTCACCCCCCTCGGCGCCCACACTGTCATCCACACGCCGTGGACAAAGCTCCCATGCCCTTGTCCTGGCTGCAGAGCTGTGCACCTTCTCAGGCCAGGTACCTGCTGCCACCTGACCTCGGCAGGCTCCTCAAAGGCTGCTGGGAGGGCTCAAAACACAAAAGAGGGAGGGGTGGTACCCTGGGGTGGCAGCAAAAGGAGAGACTGCCCAGCCAGGCACCAGGACATCCTGCCTGGAGGGTGCAGAGACTCTGGACACACACACAACGGCTCCATCCCCTCATGTCCCTCCCCCTGTCTGGGCCACGTGGGGGGGGCTACAGATCTGTCTCCAGAGGGTCCCTTTAGAGCGTCCCCAGCACCGCTCGCCCCTGAGAACCCCCAGGCCAGCCTGGCCCAGTCGCAACCCAGATACCCTTTTCACCTCCCACCTTCTCAGCGCCGGTGACCACAGTGCTCTTGGGGAAACGTGAGCGCTTGGCTCCCTTGAAATGGAGGTCAAGAGACACATTTCCTAACTTTCAAAAAGAACTGTTTGGGATAATTAATCAACACATCACCAACACCAAGGGATTGTTTTATATCAGAAGACATATAATTAAGGAAACAATAGCAGACTTGTTGTATATTTTGTTCCTAAAGAATGCTAATTATGTTTAGCGCCCTGACACATCCGAGGGTTCTTCCCAATATTTAGAAATCAAACGGAACTTGGCTGCGAGGCATCGTTCTGCCTCGGCTGAGAATAGGGAGGGTTGTAGTAGCCGCACGGCCCGCAACACGTCTTTGAATCAGCTTTTCAGCCTGTGATTGCTACACCAATGAGGAAGGGCACTTGCCATTGCTAAACCACGCTCGCTATTGCTTAATTACACCTTCAGATCAGCACCTAATTTGCTTAGGGTGCAACTGAGCTGCCGTGGGTGTAATTGCTTGCTAGGGCACTGCTTAGCAATGCAGCCACCGCCAGAAGAAATTGGAAGCCAGGCTCAGCTCTGCTCGGAGAGGTTGTGGCCCCATGGCCGTGCTTTCCAGGGCCCTGGACCCCTGGAGGCCAGAACAGAGGATGGCAGCCCTGACCCAGCTACTCCCCGGAAGCGAGCTGGGTGCTGGGGAGCTCAGCAATGTCCACCTGGAGGTGTTCAGAGAGCAAACCACTTTCTGGGCTGACCCTCCTGGTGGATCCCACCCCGGGTGCCTTCCAAGGAGGTGACTCTAGAGTGTATCGGTGGCCCTGCCCAAGTGCTGCCCAGCTATCCTGGTGGACTCTGCCGGAGCCTGAGTCCCAGGGGAACACTGTGCTGGGACACAGCAGGAAAAGTAGTGGCTAAAAGTGCTGGCAGTAGGGGGCCGGGCATATGACCACAGGCAGCAGAACCCAGATAAGGGATAAAGCCCCTTCCTAAGATCCATCAAGCACTGCTAATGTCTTCAGTATGGCCAGACTGGCAACATCAAGATATTTGGTCCCCACAAAGGAAGGCGGAAGTACGTATGTTTCCCGCCACCCCGAAACATACACACAGAGATCTTCTTGGAAGGGAATTCTCCAAATGGGAGAAGGGCATCGGCGCTTGCAGGTGGGCCTGCCCTGTGTCCCAGAAGGAGCTGCCTCTCCGCTCAGGCCCCTGGGGAGCTCATACATAAGAGGGCAATGGCGTAGGGCCATCTCTACACATAAATCAGGGCACACATCATGGAGAATAGGCTTATAAAGGTATCATAGTATGGTGGCCACGCTTCTACAAGGCTCCTGTTAGAGATACATCCTAAAACTCTTACTTGAGACAAGGTGTGAATTTGCTTCAAAAGAGCAGTGGGGTGGGGAGTGCCTGGGAAGGGTAGCCCGAACAAGACTGACCTTGAGTTTAGCGTGAGTTTGCTCAGGCTCGCCCCTGACAGGGCACCTTAGACAACCAAAGTGTATAGTCTCACACTCCTGGAGGCTAGAAATCCAAGATCAAGATGTCAACACGGCGGGCTCCTGCTGAGGCCTCTGTCCTTGACTCGTAGACGCCAACTTCTTTATGTGCCTTCATAGCGTCTTCCTCTGTGTGTCTCTGGATCCAAATCTCCTCTTTTTGTAAGAACACCAGTCATGATGGATTTCATAAGAACACCAGCCCACCTTAATGACCTCATTTTAACTTGATTACCTCTGTAAAGACCCTATCTCCAAACAAGGTCACACCCTGAGGTACTGAGGTCGAGGACATCAACATATGAACTCGGAGGGGACAGAATTCAACCCATAACGTACTTGTTGAAGATGGAAGGTGTATACCTTATACCATTCACTTAAGGGTCTATAAATTTGCATTTTTTTTCATAATAATTGGAGAAAGGGGCACACAGGGAGGTAAATGTTATGTCATCAGATGAACTCCAGGGAGATAAGACTTGCTTCCCAGACCTCAAAGAAAATCCTAAAATATAGAGCTGTTTCTATAGAGATGAGGCAACTTTGGTGGTAGTGAGCTTCCCAACTCTAGAAACATCCAAGCCCAGGCTGCATGACCACCAGTATCGCCTTCTGTGGGATTCTTTATCTGGCGGGAAGCTGGGCTTCCAACTTTTGGTTGCCAAAAAAAGCCAATGCTGCCTTGGACCACAGTGACAAAAGTACAGTGGCCACAACATGGATGACAGAGTCCAGTTCCACATGGGACTGAAGGGAACCACTTGGACCCCAGTGTTCCATTCCAGGGACCCCATTGTAAAGGGGACATTAAGCATTTAAGAACTACAGCATCACATCTCAAGGGGGGCAGCCAGGTGCTGAGGGAGGTGGAAAGCATGCTGTGACAGTCAAAAAAGGCTGTGGAATTGACTTTTTCCAGTTTCTTTTGTATTCTAGAAAGATTATAAGCAATTTTAAACAACTATACACAGTTCTTGTGTATTTCTTTTAAGCCAATGGTATGCCATGCATACTCCTTTTGCTGTATCAGTGGACAATTACATATCTTGGAGATCCTGCCATTTTAGAACATTTTTAAGAAATATTTATTTATTTTGGGGAATGCACCTCCGGGGGAGGGGCAGAGAGAGGGGGACAGAGGATCCGAAGCGGGCTCTGCAGTGACAGCAGCCAGCCTGATGTGGGGCAAAAACTCAGGAACCATGAGACCATGATCTGAGCTGAAGTTGGACACTCAACCAACTGAGCCACCCAGGTGCCCCTAGAACATTCTTTTTAGCTGCTGCATAAATCCTATTCAGGGGTAAATGATTTTACCAGTCCCCTACTGATGGATATTTGGATTGCCTCAAATACTTCCCTATAGCAAACAATACTTACTAATTAATCTCATACATATATCACCTCGCATGTGAATGATTATACCTGTGGAATAAATCCATATAAGTAAAAAGATGAAAAGAAGAAAGGGAAGGAGGGAGGGAAGGGATGCCTAGACAACGCATCTGGGCTCCAGGGAATGGCTCTCCACCCTCTTCCTAGAGACAGATATGGAAACACGGGTGAAAAACACAATCAGACAGACCACAGAAAGGGCATAGGGTCAGGGTGGGCTATATTAGTTCCTATCTCTTTGGATGACCCCAGCCCAACCCCGGCTTAGCCTCTTTGGCTGGTAGAAGAGAGCAAGTCCAAGGTCTGGGAAAGAAGGACACCGCCCCCACTGGCCTCCATCTCCCCATCAGTCTGCACTGGGAAGCGAGACCAGAGAAAGCAATGGGCAGGAGGTCAGTAGCAAGGGCCCGACCTATGGCAGAGGGAGGGCACGGGCTAACGTAATGCTTTCAAAGTGCAGACACATAGTAGGTGTTTCAAGCAAAAGCAACGGCCACTCACTCCCTGCCCACGATTGGCCTAACAACTTAGTGCAGGCGCCAGGGAAGGGGACAGAGTTTCTGAAATGAGCATCGGGCCCACATACAAATTCCCAAAGGCTCCTGGCCTCACCTATTCCCTTTCCTTGGGCCAGGAATCTAATCGCTTGTTTGGACTGTTTGTTCTTCCTGGAGTTTACACTCTCCTTGCTCAGAAGAAACCTGTTCAGACAGCTGATGGACGGTGAGCAAATGAGGACCCACGTCACTGGTCCACACACGCACATACTACACACATGCGTACTGGTCTAACCACTCCTCTTCCTCTACCCTCCTGAGGCTGTCAGTGGGTCTGGACTATAGCATATTCTAAATAAAATCTCCCTTACAGCTGGGAAAACTCAATGTCGGGGGAGAAGGGAGCAGGTGTGGGTGCAGGGGGGTGGGCAGAGAAGGACCTTGGAAGTGCTCTGGCTTTCCATAAACTTCAGCACTGACTACCACCCCCCCCCAACCAGGAGGTGCCTGGGAATGAGTAAGTCCCCTTGGTGCTGCCCCTAGGTGACAAGTAGGGAAAGGGACATGTCAGTCAACATGGCATCATTTACAAAGCAGTGGCCTTCCACGGGGCATTACTCATCACTTCTGTTGCTCTTGATGACATAAGTGCAGTCATTTAGAGCAGGGGACAAGAAGGGTCTTGCAAGGCAGACCAAAGGGGGCCCGGTGAGGCCAGGCTAGTCAGGGCAGAGAAGTCAGTTGTACCCCCAACCCCTTACACAGCTCCCACCGCCACAGTTAGTCATGCCCTCCTGCAATGGCCACACCTAGACTCACCGACACACACTCACACACACTCTTGCAACACAAGTGTTCGCAAACATTCATGCACTCCTAAACATTCACAAGCACGTGTGCCCGCAGTTACTCAGCTTCCCCTCCCTAACACAAACATCCTGGTGGTCAGCATCCCCTCTGCGTGGCGTGACCTGCAGTCACTCCACAGTGCCAGATGTCCGGGGTTGTGGCATCCAGAACCCCAGGCTGAGAAACGGGCAAGCAGAGTGGGGGTGGGGGGCACCAGGGGCAGTCCTCAGCTAAATGCACACCAGTGAAGAAAGGACTGCTCAGAACAAAGCCAATTCTGATAATAAAGGCACCTGCAGTATCATCATAGCCGACACACAAAACCCCAGCCAGAAGTCAAGTGTATAGAATACAGAGTGTGCACTGCCTAAGTTGGGCGGGGGGGGGGGGGGGGGGGGGGGGGGGGGAGGCAGTACTCACTGAAACCCCAGCTCACACCTGACTCTCCAAGGCACAGAGCAACCACTGACCCAGAAGAAGGGATGCCTTTTCCCAAGCTTAGCCGACACAGCATGGGCTCCAGCAGCCCCCATCCCCCAAGCCCTTGTGACCACTTACACATCCAGGTGTGTGATCCACATGCCATGTAAGCACATTCAGGTACAGCCACTGGTGTATCCGCAGCCACTCGCAGGCAAAGTACACAGCCAAACTCAGGCACAGAATTCTCTTCCTTGTTATGTTCACTCCAAGGGACCCAGGCACAGATCCATCAGCTTGCCTTTGTCCTGGGCTGATGCTGATGATGCCCTCAAACCCCATCCCAGGCCTGGCACCCCATAGGCAGGGCCTCAGAAATGCCTAGCCCCCACCGTCACCCCCCTAGGAATCCTGCTTTAAGAACAGGATCCCATGAGCAGGGTCCCCCACAAGTGACTCCACCTGTCTTCTCTTACCTAGCACCAGCACAAGGCCACTGCCTGCACAGTCCTAGCTGGGGGGAGGCTGGGCACTGTGGAGCCTTCTAGGTGCCCACTTTTGAGACTGCAGTGGGTGTGTGGGTATCTGAGGGGAAAGGGAGGCACTGACCCCAAGATGCCCTAATTCCCATCTCCCAAGACCTTGTAGCCTCTTGGAGCCCCAGGGGAGGCTACATCCAGATCCACCATTTCTAAATAAGCCAGACCATATGACAGGGCTGCAGGGTCTGACCGATCCCCCCCCACACACACCAGCCCCTGGGTGGGCCTTTAGGTGCCCAGCTGGCACAGGGGAAGGAAAGGAGACAGGCCTGGAGACGCCTGGCTTTAATGACCTCTCCCTGCCGCGACTCCTGACTCCTTACTTTCCACTGGCCTCTCTACAAGAAAGAGACTCTCTGGCCTAAAGAGAGGGTGCCCGCCCAGGAGCCCCCACCTCTGCCCAAGCAAGTCACCCTGGAGAGAGGGTGGGGAGGGAGAGGAGCTGAAGGTGATGCCCCAGCCAACACCCTCCATCTCCTCCCTCCACCATTCCACTGGGACAGGACTGAGTCCAAGTGGGGCCAGAGAAACACGGGCTGACTTCGGGGAGGGGGGGCGGTCCCTGCCTCCTCCCTGACCCTCTCCCCCCTCCCCGGTTCCACGCTCTCTCCTCTGGTTTAGGGGAGAGGGGGAGGAGCATCCACGTTCTCCGGGGAGCAGAGCGAAGCCCCGCGAGTGACCCCGTTTCTGAATGAAATTGAGCTGCCATTTTCATCTTCTTCCCAAATGTCAGCAGCGTTAGATCAGATTAGGAGCTAATCTCTTGCCAAAATTCATTTCCGAACAAGAGAGGTGGCTGCGGGCGGCGGGTGGAGGTTTGTTGTTTGTTTCAGTCTCTCTGCCCCCGCCTCCGCAGACACGCACTTTCTCCCCAGCTACAGGGGTGAAGTGGGGGTAGAGGTCGCAGAGCCGCCCGGAGGGCCCGAGGGGGCCTGGGGGAGGTCCGGTCGCAGCAGGTCGCCCGCCTGGGGTTGGGAGGGCAGCCGCCCCGGGCTGCGAGCTCCGCAGACGCGCCGGCTGCGCGCGCTTCTTCCCCGAAAGCTCGGGCGCCTCCGAGGCCCCTGGACGCTCCAGGGCGTCCTTTCTCGGAGAGGAATGGGACCCGGGACCAGAGGAGGCAGGGCTGGAGGGACAGACACCGGGGGCCTCGAGCCTGCACCCCTTCCTCCTGGGGAGACCAGATCCTTCCTTAAACCCCGCCTCCCCTCCTCCCCCAAGCCCCCCCCCACCCCAACCCGCAGGCCAGGGTGGTAGAAACAGGAGACAATTGCAACCTAAAGAGAGGAGAGGAAAGGGGGGAAAATAAATGCCCAAGCGAACTGGTCAGTACCTTGCAGTCCTCATTTGACAAGTGACCAGAACACAGCCGCTGGCCTGAATGCATAATTACCCCCAAGTGAAAATTCCCCATCTAATTTGATATTTGGTTCTTTGCAGAAGCTATAGCCTTCGTAAATAATATACAAAGTAAGAAACCTAATCCCGCCTGCTAGAATGTTTAATTCATCATTATGCGAGCTAATTGGAAGGTGATTATATGGTAATTGCTCATTAGTGGTGTATATTTATCGCTGTACCTTATGTCAAGGCCATGGGAATTGTGTAGAGTCTGTTCTCTCATTTCAAGGATCAGTTTCAGAAGCAGGAGCGAAGCAGGCAAGATCAAGTTCTTCCTGACGTCAGGTCCAGCGGAGGGCTACGGAGACCTACGCTATATATAGGGCCTGAGGTGGGCTGGGGGCAGGGGTGGCCTGGGACCAGCTGAGGCAGGAGCGGGGAGGTACCAGGCAGCTACACCACTGCCGGGAAACCCCATCTTCCCAGGGAAAGAGAGGAAGGGCCTGGGGCTGGGGGCTCTGGACCATTTTCCAAACGCGACCCCATCCCCACTTCAGGCACCTCCCCGGCCTTTCAGGTGCGTCTGGACGTCTGGGCTTATGCTGGGAGAGGAGACCTTACCCCTGCTCTTTCTCTTGGACCCCTCTGGCGGTGTGCAGAGGGGCAGCAGGTCGGGGGTAGAGAGGGAAATGTCCAAGAGGAAGTGGACACTTGGGTAGGAGATGGAGAGCAAGAAGGTAAGATTGGGTTTGGAGAGAGAGCTAGAATTTGCAGCACTGGAGACTTGGGTTTCCTCCTCCTCCCCCCCCCCCATCCCGGGAGAGTGGGGGTCAACTCCTACCTCCCTGCCTGGCCACAGTGTTCTCTCAATTCCCCATCCAGAGAAGCGGAGTACTGGCTGGACATGAGTGCACTGCTTGTGCCTAGGGAAGGAACCAAGAGTCCCTCTGCGGGTAGGCTGCGAAAGCAGAGCGAAAGAACCCCAAGCCAGAAGAAAGACGACGCCTGAGCCCAGTCCAGCCCCAAGGCCAGGGCCCGAGCTGGGAACTTGGGAGAGGCAGGAAGGCAGGTCTGAAATCCCGAGGGTGCGTGGGCTCGGTCTGCAGGCGGAGGTGAGGGCTCGGACCTGGCCGTGGGCCTCCGGCTGCTAGGAGATCAGCCCGGGCCCTAGAAGACCAGCCTCTGCCAAGCGCCCTCGCACGTGGGCCTGAGCTTTGGCGCGCTCTGGCGCCCCCTCAGAGGAGGGCGACGCGCCTTGCCCTATCCGGACACCAGTCCGGGGCGCCCAGCACCCCTACTTGCAGTCCCCGGGGTACTCCCAAGCCCCCTTCCCTCTCCTGCTGGGCAACAGGCACTAATGAACAAAAGGCCAATTAGACGCTGGGGCGCGGCTGATGAATGGACCTTTCGCTTTCAAGCGTGGCACCGCCTCAGGTTTCCTGCGTACAGGGGTCGCGCCGGGAGAAGCCGCCTCCCCGGGCGGGGTCACGGCTGGGGTCAGCAGGTTCTCAAAACTCCCACTTCCCCCTCGCTGCGGGTTTGGTTGGGGGAGGTAAATCCGGAGGCCCAGGGATAGGCCTATATCTGCCGCCTGGCCTCGGGGCACCCCGACCTCACAGGCCCCTTCCCTCTCCGGCCCAGCCCGCCCATGCCCGGGGGGCGGCACCCAAGTAACTGTGAGGCTGATCGCTGGATTGATAAAGGGCGGCCTAGAGAAATGCGCCGTTACCAAAAAAGGGCTGTTGTTTACCAAACTCCTTATCAAGTGGTCGCGCTGCAGAAACAATACGGTGAACCCAAGCTTCTCGATGGACGCACATATGCCCAGAACCCCCTCCTCCCCAAGACAGACAGCTGCTGCTCGGGTTCCAGGCACGGGCACCAGCGCAGGGGACTTCCCCCCAAACACAGAGCCGTGTTCCCGTGGGTCACACGCACACGGAGGCCCTCCCCATTCCGGGAGAAGCACAGCTACAGATACACACTCTGTGACCAGCCTCTGGCACGCGGACTGCGCACACAGACTGCATTTGGCCACCTCCGTGGACGGGGCAGCCGCACCGCTGCGCGGTCTCGCCCTGACTTGGTGTCATCTAGACGCACAAGGAAAGCTGGAGCCCTTGACACACTCACACGATCCACACAAGCAGCACTGGCCTCTTGTGTGCTCGAGCACGCAGTTAGCATAGTTAGCACCTCCAGATCCTGACTTAAGTGCTGGCTCAGACACACCATTACGTCCCCACACAAACACAAGTGTTTCGCAGCCCTTGCACTCAACCTGTAACAGACACGCAGCCACGGGTCTCTCACTCTAACGACATCCGCCCGCTTATTCCGACTGAAAACTGCCCACAGGCGGGCAGCCCCAACCCAGCCGGCCCCACCTCGGAGCGGGCCTGGGGCCGAGCCGCCAGAGTCCCTCCCCAATCAGCCCGCGGGTCCGAGACTTTGTTTCCTGCGACTCCGAGGCGGGGACGGGGAGGAGCCGAGGTTTCCAGGGCCGCGCGCAGGCCCGAGCCCCCTTTCTGCCAGGCCCACTTGGCGTGGCTGCCCGCCTGTCACAATCCGCCCCTAGCACAAAAGTGGCCCGGCAGGTTCCGGGCCGTCGCCAACGCTCCCGCTCCGGCTCGGCTTGGCTGCCAGGAGCAGAGTCGGTAAGAGCCGGGGACACCGGGCACCCAAAACGAAAGCCAGAAAGGGGTAACCGTCCCGGAAGTCCAAGGTTTCTCCCACCCCCAAGGAGTGTCTGGTGTCTTGAAAAAGTTCCCCCCTGCCCCACGGACCTGCTGATCGGCCCCTTGGCTGCGCAGAGAAATAGGACCCCTAGCAAGAAACGCACCTGGGGCACAAATGCATTGTACACTCGGCTTGACTTTCTCGGGGGAAGGCAACTGAGTGCGGACCCCAAATCCACTTGGCACAGGGGCACACACGGGGAAGGCCCACAAGCCATCAGCAAGGGGGCAGGATGGGGATCAAATGTAACCTGCATCGTCTTTGGGGGTAACAGGCGGGACACAAGGCAACATGCATGCAGTTGGCCATGTGCAAGGAACCCAGAACCTCCCCCCCGTCCCCCCGGTGCCCAGAGAGCCCTGCCAGGAGCATCTAGGCCCGGCACCCGTATACTGCGTGGGAGGACACAGACCTGGGGCACAGAGCTCCCACGAACCCCTACCCAAAGGGCTCCAGTCCAGCGTGCGCTCACTGCGAAGGGGACGCAGCCTTGAGGCACACGCGCCCGCACCCTGCCCGGCGCCCCGCGCCCCGCGCCCAGATAGTCATCGTGGGATGGCATCTCGCAAATATTTATATTCCTCAACGCCACGGCAGCCTGCGTCCACATTAGACGCCCTAATCCTGCCACTTTAAATAGATGAATTAATAAAGCAAACGAGCGGCTAATAAGCTGACTGTCCTGCCTTTTTGAGGCGGGGGAAGGACTCGAAAGTGCGCCAAATTTGTTTGCAGTGGATCAAGGCGAGCCGCCTCTGCTTCACTTTCTTTATCTTAATTCCGACTTGAAAAGATATAATTATCTAGTTTGAACAGAGCTGCTATCAAATCCTTCTTTGGGCCGGGAAGGGGGGCGTTGGAGTGGATTGCGGCTCTCTGAGCCGCTCCGTGCAGCCGGAGATAGCGCGTAATGAAGATGTGGAGGCCTGAGATACAAAGGGCATTAACCTCATTAGCATGAAACCTTTTCTTCTTACCATTGTGGGACCCTTTCAGCCGCCTAATCCCCCCTATTTTCAAAGCTTGGTTTGTAATAAAGCTTTTAGTTTTTTTTTTCAAAGCTAATAGTATTCTCTGATGATTTTATTGCTGTTACACTACATAGGACGTTTACCAAAAAAAAAAATCTTCACCACTCTTTCCCTTTTCTTGTATTTAAAAAATGTAGATGGTTTCTGCAGAAATATGTGTTTTATTAAGATGGGAACTTTTTTTTTTTCTGGAAAGACCAGTTGGAATTTTAGCATGTCTCTGCTCCGGGTTTGAGGCATTCTGGGTGTGGGGAAACATGTGGAAGGAAAAGGAACTTGTTCAAGAGAAGGGGATGGGGTACTATAGCAGTGACTGCAAAGCACTTGGGACAGCCATCGGACAGGGAGGTCACGCTGTCAACGCAGCTGGAAACCCAACTCGAGTGTCCGGGATACCCAGGGGGCACCTGTCCCTTTGAGAAGCAAGCCTGGGCCTCTCGGAGCTGCGCACCTCACCCTGGTAATGCTTCTGCGGCCAAACATCCCCCACAACGCACACACCTTCCCAGAGCAGGTCTGCATGAAAATGTACCTTGGACAGTCAGGGTTCTCCAGAGGAGCAGAGGTGGAGGAGGGAAAAAAGGAGAGACAGGCAGAGATAAAGAAAAAGAGAGCGAGAGAAACCGAGAATGGATTCTACTTTAGAAGAGAGGAGGGGAGGAAAAAAAGAAAGAAAAATTTCCATAGTGCCCTAAAGTCCCCACACGTGCATGGAATGTCTAATCTTAACTTTTCAAGGCAGGATGTTAACAAAGCTTGTATTTTTGCCCTGCATTGTAACTTGGCCTTATCACAGTGTAAAGGGTGGGGAGATTGTCCTAAATTATGTCCAGGCAGCCCCCCTGGATCCGTGGATTAAGAGATTAAAGGAGACCACTGGGCAAGGCCTCCTCTTTCCCCTTCATATTCCTGGTATGATAATTGCTTAAACTGATTTGCACTTTCACAAAAGCTCACAGGACGCTTTGTAGCTCGAACAGAACAGACGAGGTTTCTCTATCAATGGAAATAAAACTGATTAATGCAGCCTATCAGGATAAGAAGCAAATGAAGCATGCAAAAACAACCTCGTACCCCCAGAAGGGGGAAGGAGGAGGGGAAAAAAAGCTAAGTTTCCTCCAAGACTGGTTACAACTTTTTCTTTAATGTTAAAATTAAGAGTTGAAGGTTTCTCAGAGTGCTTGCCTTATATGGATGCCGAGGCCCTCGGGCTTGCCTCGTCACCTTCAGCAGACCTGGCCAGAGACAGGAAGGAAGGAAGGAAGGAAGGAAGGAAGGAAAAGATTGATGAACTTGTACTTTGGCGTGTGAAGTCAGAAGCACAATTTGAAAGTCCCAGGATTCTGATTCTGCTAAGTGTTTCCTCCAATCCTAGGGGAATATTCTTCAATGCATAGGTATATATCCAATTTTTTTCAATTTAGAAAATTAAGAGAAGTAAGCATTTTTAACCTGAAATTCAAACTAAACTCCCTCAGTGAACCTTGCAATGGGCAAAGGTCTGGTTGGCAAACTTTTCTCCCATCCCTTTTCTGAAGGACTTAAGTTTTCCTAATCCTCTCCCTTCTCCACCCTCATCTCTCTTTAAAATGCCCAAGAACCCATCAGCCTGGCTCTTTTGTGGGTGAGGAGCCTGGATTTCTTGAGCCTTGCTGGGGGAGGACCACACTCAAATGGTAGATACTTAAAAAAAAAACAAAAAAAAACTCACTTCAATTTCTCAAAACGACTACTCTGAGGGCATATTGATAAATCTTTATTGACAAAATATTGACATTGACATACTTCTTGGAAGTATATAGTGTGTTAGAATTCTAACAAATTAACACAAAACACAAAAATATTTACATTCTGGTATAGAAGACATTAAGGAAGCATTTGTCACTCTCTTTAGTAAGTCTATGATCTTGGAATAGAAACTCAGTGCTTGAAAACTTGCCGCCATGTTCTTGGCCACACTTAACGTCATCCTCGCTAACTACAGTCCTTCAGTTTTGCAACAGATAGATTTAAAGTTTGGAATGGCCTTTACAGCGAATGGTTGAATTTGGCCAATCTCTCCAACCACCAAAAGGAGTTTACTGCGTGGTTTTAAGCCTTCGGGATGTTAGGAAAGGGAATGTTCGAGAAATAGAATTAATTTAGGGTTTTTCTTTCCCAGCACGTCCTGACTCCTCTCATGGGCACCCTCCCCCACCACCCCCAGCCCCCCATCCTGCTCCCCGTTTCTCTGTAAGAGGACCACTATCGCTGAGCCTACTTCATGTACCTTTCACAATCACTTTGACGTCAGAAGGTATAAAAAAGTGTTTACAGACTGCACATTCTTCGAAAAAAAAATCAAAATGAAAAGCACACAGAACCTGTCTGCAAAAGCAAAAGCAAATTACAATTCATTTTCTGTCTTTAGACACCATTCGCCCAACAACTGCTACATGCAATTCAAGTTTTTGAACAGGTGTGGGATGGGGCTGGATGTGGAATTTCGATTGTTATTATTACTATTTATTTTTAAAGACTGGGTGGGGGAAACTCTGTGAAGTGCAAAATAAAAAGTCCTGTGCCTGGTTGGGGGTTTCTTTTACCATCATTATTATCATTATATTTTTAAAAAAAACAAATCAGGACTGTGATAAACGGAGTACCTGCCAATCATCTTCTCTCGCTGGTTTGGCGTTTGACTGACAGCTTCCCTTGTTCAGAGCGCCTTACTTCGGCTTTGCCACTTTTGGATCTCTCTTTCTCTCTCTCTTTCTCTCTCTCTCTGTCTCTTTCTCTCTCACTCACTCAGCTGCCTCTTTAGACAAGGGTTGCATGTTGATCAAGAAGCCTCCGTCCTCTGCCATCTCCACGCAGCCTGGGATCAGGACCCTGCGCCCTCGCTGCCCAAAGTCTGCGATGCACCGTCGCTCTCTCTGACTCCCTCTTGCTTTTTTCGGTGAATGTGTGTGTGCGGTTTGTTTTTGTTCTGTAGGGTTTTTTTTTTCTCCTTCTACCCCTCCTCTCCCTGTCTCTGTTTTCCTCTGTGCTGTCCGTTTCTGTGGGGTTCGGTTTGTGTTCTTAATCGTCTGAGGTCACGTCTATTTCCTCGGGACTCGCCTGCTTGGTGGCGATTCTCCACCGGTTAATATGGTGCGTCCCTTTTTTCTTTTGTTGGGAATCTGAGCCTTCTTCCTCCAGCTTCTGTCTTTTGAACTTGGTCCTTCGGTTCTGAAACCATACTTTTACCTGCGGGCGGGATGCAGATGGAGGCGCGTTAGTTCCTCCGCAGCGCCCTCCCCTCGGAGTGGGACTTCTTCGGAAGCCCTATCCCCCAGCCGAACTCCAAAGGGCGGCCCTCCCCAAGGCCTCCCTTCTGGGTGCGGAGCTCCTGGTGCTGGTGGATAGGAAGCCTGGCTCCCTACTCTTCTGGGTCCTGGTTGGGCGCTTCCCCCAGGCCAGATGGCCCAAGGTGCACAGTGCCCTGGTCGAGGGGCCCTGAACGGCACACCCACATCCTGCTGAGAGCAAAAGCCTTGCAAAGCTTGGGAACCCCCCTACACCAATAATAAGTAAGGAAAAATTTAAAAAGACAGGTCCCTGACTCCTTCTACCTAGCTAGGGCAGGGAAGACCTCTTTCCAGGCGGCAGCAGCTTTCTTGTGCAAGGCCCGATGTGCTTTGTATTTTGTCTGTTTCTGCAGCATTGACTAAATATAGCGCCTCGTTCGTTTGCCAGGCTGGGGCCCTGGGTAGGCAGGAAGGACTGACCTGAGCTTCTCTTCCTTGCCCAGGACTCTTGCAGGTGAGCAGAGGGGGGCTGGGAGGGAGTTAGTGCTGGAAGAGGTGGGGGGGGAATGCAGAGGCCTAGGAACCAACCTAGCTGTACCTTTCCAGCTAGGAAAAGAGGCTCAAAAGTGAAAGCTTCTCAAAGACCCTGGGATAAAGAGGAAGTGAGAGAGAAACTGAGAAAGAGAAGAGAAGAGATGGAGCGCCCTCTCTTCCCTCCTCCTGACCAGCGCCAGGAGCCACCAGGCCCAGGTTCCCAGACTCGGTCACATCACTTCCCACCAGAATAGGGCTGGTGGCCTCATCTCCCCCGGAGCATCTCCTGGGTTCCTGGGGGGAGCACTGATGTGGGACTGGGCAGCAATCGCCATCACTCCTGGGGGTGGGGGGAGCAAGGGGCCTGGGCAGTGGGTCCCCACTCAGCCACCAGACCGGACAGTAACACTGTCCCAGCTTCCCAGCAGCGCGGTCCCGCGAGGGAAACTGCGGCCACAGCACCTCCCTTGCCCCGCGGGGCCTGTCCTATCCGGAAAGCAGCAGCCCGGGCCCCAGAGAGCCCGCTCCACTCCCTCCTCTTAGAAGGCCGGCCCAGGTCCCGGCTTGCTCTCCCCAATGCCCCAGTCCCCCAAAGTGCCCCACGAAAAAGCCGAGCTGGAACAAGGCTGAGTTTAATTTGCTTTGAGTTTGCTAATTGAGGGGGAGGACGGTTCATTTCTCCCGGCGCTCGCCCAAGGCGCGCGTCGGTGCGCTCGGGGCTTGACACGCACACAAAGAGCCCAGGCAGCGTGGGCAGCGAGGCGGACAAAGACCACCGCGGCCTCGGCTCTCCAGGAGAAACCAGCCGGCCGCGCCTGGTGCGGGGCCCCGCACCAGCCCGCGAGGCCCTCCTCGGTTTTGTCCAGGGGGACGTTTTAAAACAAAAGCCTCGACCTCTTTGCGCCTCCCAGAAAAAGTGTTACAACTTAATCTGCCCGAAAACGTTACTGTTTTCCGGGAACTTTGACCCCGCCCTGCGGCTCCGCATACAGTAGCGCCTACTGTAGCACTAACCCCCCTCCCGGACCCCAGCAGGCGGGAGCCAGGCCCACCTCCGGGCCCTGGGGCACCGCTGGGCTAGGTCCCCCGAGGCACCCCTTCTCTGCAGCCTTCCGGCTCCGGTTGGCTCCTTTAAGGGCGTACCTAGGATGTCTAGCCTCCACCTTTCGATTCTCCGATCCCCTCAAGGGGAGGGACAGGAGCCATCGGTGCGAACGTGGGTCGGCAGTGGCGCAGAACCCACCCGTAACCCACTCCCGAGAGGTCTCCAGACTTCAGCCCCGTGCGCGTCTCCTCTGCTTCACCCTTCTGCACTCTCCTTCCTGGGCCCAGCCGGGTCCCCAGATTCTAACCCAAAGTCTCACCAAGAGTGCACAGGTGTCTTAAGAGCCAGGAGCTGTAACTCATGCCCAGGCAGACAGAAGGAGCTATTCAGCCCGTCTCTCCGGAGACTGGGGTGGGTCGGCTCTCAGAGTCCCTTGCTGGAGCCCAAGGAAGCCAGGCACCTCAACACGTACACATTCTGAACCAAACGTGGACCCCGCTCCCGGGCGCTTTGCCCAAGGCCCTCTCCGAGCACCGCACTTGGGTGCTGGCCGCGTGAGGCCCGAGACGCGGGGTGGGGTCGCCGGGCGCGCGCCTCGCTCACCTGAGTTTCCGTGAGGCTGAGGCTGTGCGCCAGCTGCTTCCTCTCGGCGCCCACCACGTAGTGGTTCTTCTCGAAGGCGTGTTCCAGCCTCAGAAGCTGGGACGGGGAAAAGGCGGTTCGGATCCGCTTCGGCTTTCGGGCTAGCGCGTTGTGCAAAAGGAAGCTCTCCGGGCTTGTGTCGTTCCCTGCCGGGGACAGAGCAGAGGCCCGGTTAGGGAGGACCGTCCTGACCGGGGCGGCGCGCTTCTCCCGAGCCGGGCTGGCGGGGCGCGGCGCTCACGGCCTTCACGGAGCCGGGGCGGCTCGGGCCCTCCGCAGGCGCGCGAGGAGGACGCCGGCCCGCCGCCCGGCCGGGGCACCAGGGCTGTACCTGTGCGGCGCCCACCGCAACCCCGGGCTCCCGACCCCGGCGGACTTCGCAGCCGCCCTGGCGCCACGGGCCTCCCCACCTCCGCGCCGGGCGCCGGGGGCAGAGGAGAGGCAGCCCAGGACCCAGACAAACTTTCTCTTCTTTCTAACCCCGGGGCGGAGAGGCGGTGGGCCGCGATCCAGAATTTTTTCGGGGGCACCATTTTAAATTATTTAAGTCCCTTCCCCTCCGGGGAAGCGCAGAGGACCGGCCGGGACCGAAATTTCGCGGGCGGGGATGCCGGGCTTCCGCAGTCACGGCCTCCCCAGGGCCCGGCTGCCGCACTGCCCCGCTCCGGAGAACCAGCCGACGCGAGCGAAGGGATCGAAACCCAGGGGCCGCCGAGCTGCGGGCGCCCTGTGGGGCCGTCCGGGGTCCCAGGAAATCCCTGCTACCTCGGGCCTGGTGCGCCCGTAGCGGGCAGAGAATGAGGAAGGGAGCCCTAAACTTGGTGAGCAAAGCCAAAGTAGTTTCGGGTTCACTCGTGAGGGTGGGAAATCGATTCACTAAAAAACCCAAACAAGAAAAACCGACAGTTTAGGAGGGAATGGAGGGAAACCCGGTCCCGGAATTAGGATGGAAGGTTGTTTTTGTTTTGTTTTTATTTGGGGGTGGTGCTGGCAACTGCCGGATCCTAGGCTCCGGCAGAACGCAAAGGGTTAACGAACGGAGGAGCCACAGAGTATTGATCGGCTGTCGCGGGAGGTAGGTCTTTCCCCCCCGGCTCCGACCGCTAAACTAATTAGTCGTCCCCTTTTCTGGAGTTTTAACTTTCCTCCTACCCCAACCAGAGAAAAAAAACAAACAAATAAAAATAGCAAAAAAGGAAAACACCCAAACAGATCTTTTCGTCCAGCCCGTCTCCCGATCCGGTTCATTTCTTTTCAAAGAAAAACGAAATCACAAACAAAAACCAGACTGAACCTGCCTCCCCGCCGAGGACGCTGGGCGCCCCATGTAAGCGGGTCTTGGCGAGAGCGCCGATCTACGGAGGTTACTACCCGGGCGCGGGTTCCAGGACCCTCTCCAGGCCTCCAAAAAAAAAAAAAAAAAAAAAAAAAAAAAAAAAAAAAAAAAAATCCAAAAAAAAAAAAAAAAAAAAAAAAAGGAAAAAAAGAAAGAGGAAAAAACAAACCCCTCGACTTTGCTCTGGGGGTGCGAGGGCCCCCTCGCCGCCCGAAGAGGGTTGGAAACTGAGAAGTGTCGGGTCGAGGCTTCAGGGGGCAAGGAGAGGGTGGCGAACTGGGTCTGACGCAGTCGAAGGCGACCCCGGCGGCCCGGCCGTGCCCGTGCCCCACGGAGCTCGGGCAGCGAGGGCGTCGCGGGGGAGGCGGCGAGCCTGGTACCCCGCGGGCCCCGGGACTCGCGCTGCCGGCGCTCAGCGCAGGCGGTCCCAGCCTGGCTCGACCGACCGGAGAGCGCTCGGAGACCACTTCTCCGTCTGCGCCCCTCTCTCCGGGGTCGAGCGGCCGCAGGCCAGCCCCCAGCGCGGCCGCAGCTTCGGAGACTGGCGGCCGGCACCACGCCGGGCCCCTCGCCGCGCAGCTCCCGAACGGGGCGCGCGGGCCGGCGAGCCGGGGGGACCCCCTCCCGGGCCGTGCCAAGCGGCCCACCCGGCGCAGGCCGAGGGCGGCGCAGGACGCGGCGCGCCGCAGCCCCGCGACGTGGCACGTACCTTGGAAGCGGTGGCCCAGATATCGGTAGCGGTGGATGAGCCAGGGGTAGAAGGTGGACGGGTCCCGCTGCTGCGAGGCGAAGAGGGGGTGTGGCGAGTGCGAGGAGGGCAGGGGGTGGGCGGCCAGGGCGTGCGGCGGCGGCACCGGGTGCACGGGCACCGCGGGGTTGGGCGGGTGCGAG
Organism: Hyaena hyaena; assembly: GCF_003009895.1. Taxonomy (NCBI): domain Eukaryota; kingdom Metazoa; phylum Chordata; class Mammalia; order Carnivora; family Hyaenidae; genus Hyaena; species Hyaena hyaena. The sequence continues at coordinate 1,333,336 of NW_024080755.1, read as the reverse complement.
ACCGCCTCGGCGAACACCAAGTCCGGGTTGGAGTAGACGCCCCTGCCGGCGGCGGCGGCGGCGGCGGCCGAGTGGAAGCCGTTGAGGAACGGGTTTATGGGGCTGGAGCTGGCGTAGCTGAGCGCCGCGGGGCGGATGGGGTCCTCGGAGCGCGAGGCGGGCAGGGGACTGTCCTTGGCCACCAGCGACTCGATGGTGAAGCAGCGCTTGGGCGCCGGCTGGAACATGCTGCGCCGAGGAGCGGGCGCCCGGGGCTCCGGCTCCCGGCGACCGCGGCGCGCTGCCTCCGCCGCCCGCTGCCCGCGGCGAGCACGGACGAGACTTGGGGACTTGTTTGTTTGGGGTGGGGGCGGGGGGGGAGGAAAGGAAGAAAGAAAGGAAAGGAAAAGGAATGGAGGGGGGAGGGGGAGGGAGAGGCAACGCCGAGGATCCCGAGAATCTTGCACCAAACGCGCCCAACCTGGAGAGAGGGGGGAAAAAATCCTTCCAGAAGAATTTGCAGGCGTGGATTGGGGTAATTTTTCTTTTTTTTTTCTTTTTCTTTTNAGATGGCTGGGGGGGGGTCGGAGTTAGAGGCAGGGAGGGGGGGGGAAGTTTCTCGGGGGAGGCCAAAAAAAAAAGTTTTCTCTCCTCTGCAAAAGGCGGGCAGGGCGCCCTAAGTCCAAGGACAATCCATGGAAGTGTTCGCTTCTTCACAAGTTGTGCAAACGATTTGTTAGTTCATGAGCCTAATTAGTGCGGGGATCACATAAACAGCTTCCTCCGAAGCCTGGTAAATGGCTTGATGATTGGTCGCTATTACTCGCCCTGAGGTGGAAGGGGGGAGACTCTTTAAAGTGCGTCAGAGGGAGGCGAGCGCCTGGGAACCCGGAGGCCTGGATCCCGGCCGAGCGTGGAACGGAGTCGGCGCCGCCGCCTGGGCCGCGGCCCCCGCGCCCGCCGGGCCGCCCGCCTCGCGCGCCCTCGCCCCGCGCGCCCGGCTCACTCGCTCGCGCGGCGCCCGCTGCGGCTTCTCCTCCGCCGCCTCCTCTTCCTCCGGCGTCTTCTCCTCCTCCTCCTCCTCCTCTTCCTCCTTCTTCTCCTCCTCTTCTTCCTCCTCCTCCTTCCCCCACCTCCTCCCCCTCCGCCGCCGCCTCCTCCTCCGCGACACCACTCCCTCCGGGGCGCCCCGGTCCCCGCAGAGTCCCCGGCCCGCGCCGCCTCCGCCGCGGTCCCCTGGATCCCGAGCTGGACGGACGGACGGACGCGCGGAGTCCTCGCGCCTCGCTCCCGGCCGCCGCCCCCCCCCCGCCCCCCGGGGGCCCCGCGTCGGGGAAGCTGCGATCGCCCCGGGAGCGCCCGGGGTCGGCAGGCAGCGCGGGATTCCGGGCGGGGGCTACCGGAGCCCCGCGGTGACACCGGCCCCCACCCGCAGCCGAACTCCCGGCGGGTTCGCAGGTGAGAGAGGAGCCTGGGCTGGGGTGCGGGGGGGCGGGGGGGCCTCCAACCGCGCGGAGCCGCGAGGTCCCAGGGGCGCTGCGGTCGCGGCTGTCCACCCCGTTTGTCCGTCTGCAAGTTGAGACGCGAGTCAACGACCCTGCCCCAGGCGACTGGCTTCCAACCAACCCCACGGGCTCTCACTTCTTCTCTCCGGGAGGGTTCTCACCTCCTGCCCCAAACAGGTCCTTCGGCAGGATCGGGGACCCCGGGGCCACGGTCAGGGTGAAGCTGATGCGGCGTTACTGTTACCGTCCCGTGGCCGCTATGATTTTTGTTCGTTTTGTCATTATGATTATTGCTGCTGCTGTTGTTATTATTATTATTTCTATTATCATTCTGTCAGCTGTCGTCCCAGGGGCGGGTTGCTGTGCAGGGATTGCAACTGGGGGCTGCAGATCACGTCTCCGCTCCCAGGCCGTGTCCGCATTTTCGAGCTCGCCTTCGGTTTTGGGATGATTTTAGGGCCGAGTTCCCTCGTCCCCATTGGCTCGCGCAGTGGCATAATTATGATCACATCCCCCAGGCTGCTGGCGCTGCTCTCTGTTTATTGGTGGTTAAAGATCTATTATCTATTCATCAGCCTCTTCTTTTTTCCTTTTTTTTTTTTCCTTCTTGCCAATTGCATTCTTCTAAAGTGAAGTACCAGCAGGTATTTTGCACGTTTACAATTAATGAGAAAAAAAAATCTGGCATCCTTTAAATCTATTACTTAGAGGTCCATGCCATTTCTCTTAAGGAGGAAGAAATGCCTGTGTTTGGTGACTAGGTTGCTGTGAGACCCGAGAAAAGTCGATTGGGAGGTGGGGAGAAGAGCAGGGTCCCAGACGAGTCTGCTACCACCAGCACCTTCGGCTACTGAGGGTCTGGGTCTTTGGACCCACTTCCTGCTTCCCCAACTACCCACCTCCCTGCCCTGGGGTCTCCCCGTCCCTCTGTGGTTTCGTCCGATGTAATTTTATGTTCACATCAATGTCTCAACTTTATTCCAGGCATAATTTGCTTTGGAGTGGGGAAGGGGAGCCCTTTAGGGAAGCCCTCCAGGCAAGAGAGTTTAGAACTGTGTTTTCTGGGTGTGTCTGGGCACCTGACCTTAGCTAACAGAGATCATCTGGGATGCCCCCCCCCCAACATTCCCACACACGTACACACACATCCACACACAAGACAGGTGTGGGCCTCAGCTTCCCCCTCATGCCTAGAGAAACCTGACCATGTTTCAGGCTTCAGACCTCTGACGCCAGCTCTGGGCAGGGGTGGTGGCTGGGTATTCAGCTTTAGCAGGTTCTTGTGGTCTTGTTTTGCAGAAGCCTCCCTCCCCCGCCCCCATCCTTTCTCCCAGGCCCAAGGATACAGGGTGTTCAGTGTAGCCTCCTGGGGTCGGGTGTATTTGGAGATGTACCTCCCTCTGGCCTGAACCGCTGACTTCCAGAAATATCGTCTCCAGTTCAGAAATCCCTCTCTGAGTTCAGCTGTGGGGACACAGCCCCACCAGTGCCCAGGCCAACAGGGAGCCTGAAGCCACCGAGAAAGGGCAGGTCTTTTGGCTGTGCTGGCCAGCAGGCCTGGGCTGGAGGTAGAAGTCAGCCCCTCCATGTCCCAAGCTGGGAAGAAACACCCAGTTCGGTGGGCTGTAGATCATGGACCCTGGAAACAGAGGGAGAGGTCCTCCTTGTGGAAGGCTGTCCAGGACGGATGGAGGGCCGGGGCTGGTCCTCAGACCAGGCTTTCCAAACTTGCCATTAGGCTCTAAGTGGAAAAGTAGGAGCCCTCAAAAGCCCCGCTCTGGCTGCAGGGTGGGAAATGAGCATTTATTTCACAGTTTGTATTGGCTGGGGGCCTGAGAGTAGATGACCTTGAGGGCAAAGGGGATTCAGTTTGGGTCCGGGAGGTGGAGTGAGGCCCCGCCAAGGTGTGTGAAATGTTAAGTTTGACCTTTTTTTTTTTTTTTTTTTAAAGTCTCAGGCTGGGCGCCCAGGTATTCTTGGTTCTTCCTTAAACCCTTTCCTACCTTTGACTAGGAGCGTCCAGGGTGCCCGAGGGAGTGAGCCGTGGTCTGGAGCCCAGACCCTCTCCTCCTTCGAAAGGCGGGAACGTCTGGCCCAGGGCAAAGGGCCCAATCCGCGGGGAGCCTTGCCTCCTTTCGTGCAACATCGTGTGCGAGCCACCCTTCTCTTGCAAACTGCCCGGAGGGGCCACGTTTGCCCCAGGGTCTCTCATGGCCAGCAGGGGGGCAAGGGTGAGGGAGCGGCGGGGGTCCATCTCCTCTGCCCCAAGTGCTACCTGGCCCCAAGCCTCGCTCGGGCCCACAAGAGAGATAAGTGGGTTTGGGGGCGCTGGCGGAAGCCCCAGAAGCCAGATTAATCTATGTTAATTCATGCGCCTGGGACCTGAGGAACTCAGGAAGGTTTGAGCAGCCGCCCCGACGTGTTGGAGAATTAACGAGGACAGTAACTCATTAACCAGACCGGTGGGTGAGGCTCGACAGGGCACTGGGCATTCTGGTCTGGGCTCGGACCCCGAGCCAACTCTACCCCTGCCCCTTCACCTCACGGCTGCCGCTCACTTCATTCGGGGCTTAGGCCTCGAAGCATCGGCCCCTCTTTGTTCCCTAGCTGCCCTGGAAGGGTGGGTGATCGCTTAGGTGCTGGGAGCCTGCACTGCGCAGTGAGGGGATTTCAGAGGCTCCATTTTAGAGCAAAGGGCTCCCCTTTCTACAGGCCCCAAACCGCCGCAGGCTGAGCTCTGTAGATTCAGGGATCTACACTCCACAGGCGGCGGGACTAGCAGACACAAGATGAAGGTTCGAATCTCAGATCTGTCACTTACTGGCTGAGCTTTCTTGGGCAAACACCACCACCTCTCCCGACCTCCATTTTGTCATCGGTACAAACACGGCCCAAACTGCCTGGGAGCCAGGGGAGCCGCGGAGGGTAGAAGTCAGGCCTGTTTTAAGGAGTAACAGAACCCTTCTACTTTTGATTACGATGGTAGTTACACTTCGCTGAGCGTTTTTCAGAGCTCACAGAACTGTGCACTGTGCAGGGTGAATTTTACTGATGGTTACACTTTATAAAGAACCTACTGCACACACACACACACACACAAACACACACACACACACACACACACACACGGAAAAAAAAAAAAAGCCAGTCAAGTCTGGGTGACTTCGAGCAAATTACCTGACATCTCTGTGCCTTCCTCTTCTGAGAACTGGAGATAAATAATAGTATCTTGGCCCTTGGGGTTGTTCAAGGAGATAAGCCAAGCAAAGTGCTTATTGTGATTAGCATACAATGAACTATAATCAACCTTGGCGCTGCTGTTATTATTATTTACCTGCCCACCTCAAGAGCTCCCTGCTGGGCTTCAACACTGAACAATATAGTCCTGCAAACATAAGCTACTGCTAGTCTCACACTCCTGCCACTAGCTTCTCCATGCTTCCCTCCCCCCTCCATCCCGAGGGTAGGGGACTTCTGTAGGGAGGTGCTGGGGTGAGAGAGGCCTGGAGTCCTGGCTCGTGGGAATCAATGAAGCGCAGAAGTTTGGGGGAATCTCCCATCTCCCATAACTATCTGCTCTGAGTTTCCTGTCTGGGGTGCATTCATAGCCTCCCTGCAATTCAGGACAGGTGCCCAGGTGCTGCGTGCGGTCCCTACCGTTGTGACCACCTTCTCGACTCTGTTTTCTCATCTGTGAAAAGTAAATCTCAATATCTTAACAGTTGTTGAGAGGAGTCAGTGAGCTAATGTTTGGCATAGTCAGAGCCCTCCGCCCGGCCCAATGCAAAGCGAAGGTGGCGGGGATGGGGAGGCCTCAGGGCTGGCTTAGGAATTCCTCCAATCCACCGCGATCCCCAGGCACCTGGCCTCTCCGAACGCGTAGCGAGAGGGTGGGAAAACGAAAAGAAGAATTCGTAGCTTTTAAACATGTTTTTAAAACATTTGTTATTAGAGCAAATTCCCTTCCTGGCGTCCTCCCTGGCTGCTCGCCGGGCCGGGATCCGCGTGCGCGCAGCGGCGCCTAGTGGCGAGGGCCGGAGCGCGCGGGCGGCCGGCGGCGCCCCTGGGCCCCGCGCGCCCCCGGAGTGCCGGGGTTGCGCCCCACCGCCCGGCTCCGGAGGCGGCAATCCGGGCCGGAAGAGGAGGTCTCTGGAAACTCGCTGACTACGGAGTAGCAAGAACGACTTGGAAATGCGTCCCTCCTCCCTCCATCAGCTCCAGCGCTTCGAATTCCAGCTGCAGCAGGACTTGGGCTTCTCTTCGAAGCGTGCAAGGAAGGGGGGACGGGTTCAGTTCTAGAAGGGCGAGGCGGCCGCGATCACCTGCGCCAGGGCGACGGCCAACTACCGCGCAAATGCCCCCGCAGCTCCAGGCCTGCGGTCCCGGAGCCCGCTGCCTGACCACGGCGCTTCAAAGAATGGACCCAGGTTGCCCAGCGCTGGCCCCAGGTGGGGTGGAGTCGGCGGAGCGGGGGTCGCCGGGTGCGGCTCGCCCAGCCTTGCGCCCCCTCGTGGGCAGCCAATGATAGCTCGAGACAGGGGTCCTGGTGGTTATTCCCGGTGGCAATTGAGCGGCCCCTTCCTCCCGAGGACTCCATCTGTCTCAGGACAGTCTCGCTTCTCCGGAGAATCCTCGCAGGATTAGCTGGAAATCCAGGCGACGTCCTCCAGGTAACTTCAAAGCGTCCACCTGGGGGCCAAGCCATGTCCCGACCCTGGTAATGGCCTCTCCTGTCCTAGGCGACTGCAGGAAACTGATGCTGTGGATGCTGGCGGGAGTCGTGAACTCCTGGGACCCCCGAGATGAATCTGATTTTAGATACAACAATTCTGAGCGGGGAACTCCGCATGACTCGCTGGAACTACACGCCGGAGCTGATCCTAGAGTTTTCCCTCCTTCATCACGTTGAAACTCATCAGTCCCTCAACACACAGGCTGTCTGGGTCCACTGTGAAAGCAAAGATACAGAATCAAAGGAGTCCCCGATTTCTTTCTCCCTCAGCTGCTTGCAAATGAGTCTAAGGCCAAGCAAAGATAGGTAAGGGACAGACCAATGGACGCAGACAGACAAGCAAGAGTTAGGAAACGGTGGCCTTGATCAGGTGACCGCTGCTCCGCGGGGGTGGGGGTAGCTCTCTCTCTGCTACACTCCTCCCTCCCGATACAGGTGTGCTCACACTCCCATCCATCTGTCCCCCAAAACCATAACTCCGTTGAGCCACAAGGGCATGACCATTTCCAGGTGCTCCCGGAGGCTGGACAAGGTGTTCCGCAGGCCACAGGACCGGCATGGGAGGTGGCAGATGGAGCTTCTGACCCCTCCGCTGGCATCTTTTCGTTTGAGGCTCCGCTCTTGCTGCCTGTCACCGCCTTGTAAATGGAGGTTCAGTCCTTCAAGGAGCTCCTTGGGACTCTCAGCACCACCGAACCTTCAAACCGGAAACACTAGTGCCCCATCAGCCCCTCTTTAGGAGCCTAATTGTCTCTTCTTTTAATGCCTTTCCATTTTCTGGGCTCTTGGGGCTGAGCTAGGGCTTGGAAAGGGATCCTGGCCATCTGAGGAAAGAAGGAAACTGGAGACTATCTCTTGGAGGCTGAAGATCTCCTTGAAATCTGGAGAGGATGCCTGGAAGGTTTAGAAGAAGTTGTAGCATTTCAAAGCCAGTTTGCTCACGTTCACGATCTCAGTGAACTTCAGAATCTGACGTGGAAGGAGTCCTAACACCCATTTTCCAGATGAAAAACAATGAGGCTCAGAGGGGTCACACAAAGCACTGTCCCCTCCTGGCCGAGCACGCAGTGGGCCTTCCACAGGGACCCTGGGGCAGCCCCGCCCTCCTCCAGGGTTGCCAGACACCTACATACAAGCCAATGAGAAAAGAAAGCGAGGAGCCCCCGCAGGCGGACGGGGGCGCCCAAACCGTCTCACGCAGCGAGGTGCGTCCAGGCGGCCCCACTTGCCCAGCATTGTCCTGCAGGCCGCCTTTTCTGTCCTCAGGCCTCGCCCCACGCCCCCTTTCTCCCTCTCTGGTTCCCCTCCTGCGGATTCAAGGCCACGTTGGGCCCAGACGGCCGCCAGCGGCTCGCTGCAGCCAGGGAGCTGCGGGGCTCGCAGGAGGCCTGGGCGCTCGGAGGCCACGGCCGAGACTCCGCGCCCTGGCGCTGCTCTTGTGGGCGCCCCAGAGCAGCCCTGAAACCCGCAGAGCAGCGCCCGCGCCTGCGGACGGCAAATTCGGGGCGCGCTGCGAGCTCCGGTCCGAAGGCCCCTGGTGTAGCCTCCTCTGCCTGCCTGGCTCTGCAGCCTGCGCGGACCTGGCTGCGGACGGAAGAGCGCACAGGGCCCGGGAGCCTCCGAAGAGGCCCACAGGGAGGGGCTCCCCGCCCTCGGTCCCGACGAGACCCCCCTCCCGGAGCCTGGGCCTGGCGGCCTTTAATTACCGGCGGCGGCGGCCAGGCTGTCCCCAGGGCGAGCGCGAGGGAGCCCGGCTAGTGGGGGCCCCGCAGCTGCGCCTCCCACCACACTCACATTTCGGGGTTCCTGGCGCCCGGGGATTGAGCGCACCAGGCCCGGCTCCCCTGTTTGCGTCCCTGCCGCGCCTGGGCGCGGGGACACGCGGTGCGCCCGGCTTCCCTCGCGGCCCGGTGGCCAGTCCCCAGGCGGGTGGAGACGAGGCCGAGCGGGGCCCGCAGGGACCTCCGCGGGTCGGGCCTCCGAGGCCTCGGCGCTGGGTCTGCCCTTCTCCCCCATCCCGGCGGAGACCCGGAGAGGACCGACCGCGGCCGCCCTCCGCTTAGCCGGCCGCCCGCGGCTCGCCGGGAGCAGCGCAACAAAGGGTGGCATCGCGGCGGCGCGGGCAGGGACCTCATTGGTTCAATATTAGCTTTTCATTCCAGCCTATTGTGCCCATCTGAGATAATATTGACTCTGAGGTGAGAGCCCACAGACGACAGAGCTTGTCTAACTCTCCGCGGCAGGGCGCTCGGAAGGCAGGGAACCAGAAATGGAAAGTTAAAGAGACTGCAAATAACAGCCGCGCGCGCGGCGGCGCGCCCCGGGGCGGCGGACGGCCGGGGCCTGGGCTCCGGCAGCCCGGCGCCCTCCGCCGCGTGGCCCAGGCCTCCGACCCGGGAAGCGGGGGTCGGGAGAGGGTCTCTGGGTCCGGGCCCGCTCCGAGGAGAGGCGTTGCGCCTTCCCAACGAAAACGCCCCTCGCCTAACACACACTCCCGTCTTCCAGACGATTGATTTTGAGGTTCCGTTTCCAGGGAACTGGGGAGAACCGGATGCCCATACACACTGTTGTAGCCTGCCGGGAAGCCAGCGTCGGCCTCAGAGACCTTTCTCCCCTTTTAAAAAATGTACCTCTTTAGGGTAACTTCTCTGTCCGAGCGAGCGTTTCCCCTAGTTCTGCCGCATGAGCAGAGCAAACGCAGCAATTATCATCAAGCGGCGTGACTTATGAAGTGCGCGGTGCATCTCAAATTTCTAACTGTGCATTTAGCTTTGCTTTGAATCGTCTCCTTGCAGCCCATCCACGGGGTTCTTAACTGCCTTTCCAACCGCAGCTATAAAGGGCCTCGGAAACGTCAAGTCTGGCTTGTAAAGATTCGTTTCAGTTTCCAAATTGCCTCTAAATGCTTACATTGGAAAATGGCACTTTGAGTTGTCTTCCGCGTCGGAGACAGAAGACAGGTTTACGCTCTGGGGACCAAACGCCCCATGCGCAAGGCTTGGAGCGAACGTGGGGAAGGGTGCCCGTGCGTCGCATTTAGGAAATTTGTGTCTCTCCCACCCCCCTCATGGGAGACTGACCTCTGTAAGAGATAATCTGTTAGCTCTGTTACTCCAATAAGGAGCTAGTCGTTTGGAAGACACGTGGGCTCGTGGGGAGCCGGGATGGGCGAGGACCAGGGTGATGCCCCCAGAATCTGGAAACGACCCTCCGCCTGCCTCCTTCTCAGGTTCCCTGTACTGAGCTGGGGCTCGGTGATACCCAGCCCCTTGGATATTTCAGAGGAGGACGATCTTTTTAATATATGTGATCTATAATCTATTATGCATGGTCCTTTTGTGTTATATATTATTTATATTATTTGTTATAGATAATCATAGATTATATATTATATATAATTGAATATATAACACGTGTTATATGGTTCCATCATATATGCTGCTTGGCATGTATTTAACATCTCCTTCCTATATTACATTATTGTATTACTTATTAATGTTTGTTTAATTGATTATACATTATATATTGAATGCTGTATACATTTTGGATATATATGTACATATAGATATATTTGTTATATACGTGTGTGTGCAAAAGTATTTGGAGGAGCCTTTAATCTCCCTGAAAGTATATATTTGAGTGTTTAAAGCAATGTTATAAAGTCCTGATGGAAACCACTTTCACAGCAGCTCTGTCGCATGACAAATATCCTGGTGGCCAGTTTTGGCTCCAGGGAAAGGCGAGGTGGGGGTAAGTCTGACGTGAGGGACAGCAGGTCCCCCTCTGGAAAGTGGTTTTCCAAATGCTCATTCCCTGGGGACAGAGGAGACAACGTTGTGGACCAGGCGGCTTCCTCCCTTTTCACTTGCGCTGTGGTGACTGTTTTGGTTTTTGAGAAGCTGTTTAGAGGCTCCGATGGTCCCTAAACTGATGTCACGAATTAAAAATGAATTTGGGGAGTGCAGCATATGCTCAGCCAAGGCGTCTGGGCAGGCAGCGGAGGCCCTTCCCGGGCTCTGGGCTCCAGACGCCAGACCTGCAAGCTTGGGCCTCAGCGCCCGGTGTGGGGTACCGGGTGCAGTTGCACTGCAGCACTCGGGTCTCCGTCTCCGGCAGGTCCCTTCTGCTGCTGCTGCTGCAGCTGCTGCTGCGGGCTGCTGGCCGCAGCCCTCTGGCCCCGCGCTAGGAAAAGCTGTCCCAGTCTTGCACTGCTTGCGATCGGGTGCTTCTGACTGTGATCCGCTTCTCCTCTCATTTAAGAGCAAAAATTAGCAGGTAGTTGTGAGCTCCCTGCAAGAAGGCAGGGGTGTGGTGTGGGACCGAGGAAAATAAACTCGGGATCTCACGCATTTGCGTGTGTTTGCCCCTTTAAAAGGGGAAGAACCGCACAGGATATCCAGTTCATAGAGAGGGGGGAAAAGGAAGAAGGAAAAGAAAAGACAGTTCAAGTCAGGTACGGCCTAAGACAGCACTGGAAACAAGAAACGCCCTAACTTTACAACGTGGTGACCAGGAGGGCGGCCACTTGGCTCTTGCAAGGCCTGGGAGTCAGCAAGAGGGACTGGGGGGCACGGAGCAAGGAAGAGGTAGGGAAGGGGGCAGATGTTCAGAGACAGCCAGGGTGCCTGGTCTGTTTCTTAAAAATGACACGCCCCCCCACCCCCATGGCTACCTGGTGACCATCTGCTGGAACCAAACAGGGAAAGTTAGCAGAAACAAAACCAAACTAAAAACCCACCTCACCAACAGACTCGGGTTTGGCCACCCAAGTCTTGGGTCAACAAAACTCAAGACTGTTATTGAGGTGGGTTTTCCACTGCCCGCAAAACCCTGCGCTCAGCGAAACCGAGCCACCTCTGACCTGCGTCCAGTCCCCAACCTTGGGGAAAGAAAGGTTTTTGCGGAAGTCAAAAGCCGCTGCAGAGTGTAGGTTGGGCTCTGAGGATGAGCTGGGGGCCAGGAAGTGGGAGAAAGTCTTCGTGTTGCCAAAAATAAAACAACCGACCCCCTCCCTTCCCCAGTGGTGACAGCCTCCAGGGCCCCACTACAGGGTGAGGTTTCTGAATGCACACAGGAGACCCAGGCTTCCAGATGAAGAGTGGATCATAGTGCCATAGATCCGTGGACACGGATCTCCTCCCAGATGGGCTTTGGCACATCTGTAGTGTTTTCTCTGTCCAGGTGATCCATCTTGCCTATGCCCAATGTGGTGGAAAACTTGATTCTCATTGTGTAAGCATGAGAGTTCCAGATTTCTGCCCCTTGCTCTGAGCCCCTCCGATTCTGATTTGAGGGTCGGTTGCTCGGGTGTGCTGGGGACTAGGTAGGGTCTGTTTCAGTGCTCATTTGCTGCCAGGGAATCTTGCACCAGAGACAGGCCGTTTTCTATGACTGATGGCCCCAGTATGGATACTGTGCTCAACGTCTATTACAAGGTTCTGTCTTATCCAGTCTTCCCAGAAATCCACCAAAGTATTCAATCTATTCCCACTTTCCAGATGCAAAAACTGAGACTCTGAAATAAAGGGATTCACCCAAGGTGTCAGACATGCGCACGTGCGCACTCACACACACACACACACACACACAGCTAGGAAATGAAAGTATCTGGTTTCCACCCCAGGTCTGTCTGTCTCCAACTGGCCCTCCTTCCTCCATCTCCTATATCTATCAGAATGGCCCCCCTTTTCCCCAGTGAGGAAGCCAAGGCTTGCAGTGTGAAGAAAGAGCTAACACTTTGCTCTGAGTCTCCCCAAAAGTCAACGACCACAGTAGACGGAGCCTAGATCCCACCTTCTCTCAAGAGCATTTATTCCAGATCTGGAAGAGATGAAACAGAACGGGCCCATGGGTAGCATGAGTGGATTTCAGACAGTCTGCTCACATCTTGCTTCCGCCCCCTTCCCACACACCCAGTGAGGTGGATACCTCTGTTATTACCCAGTTAGAGAGGCAGAAGTGGGCTGGGCGAGGTTGAACGTATTCACTGCCCAGCCAGTTCATGCAGCGCCCTGGCACTGGCCTGGGCCAGCCTGTTCCGAGCCTCCCAGCTCCGCACACCACATATGGGACCATTTAGCCAACAGAGTCAGGCCTTGCATTCTGTTGTGAAATTGTTTAGGTTGTTTTTCCTTTAAGCGTTCCTCCAAATATTATTTTGGGATTCAAAACTTTCTCTTCATGTGTGCCTCTCTTACACTCGTTCTTTCTCTCCGTGTGCACCCATTTGTGTAACGGACATTAGGGAAACAAAACAAGGAGCCCCCACCCCCATCTGTGTTCAGATGCTCTTCAGAGACCATAGTGTATTGATTTGATCTATAATTGTATATTTTGCTCTATAATCATTTGCTTTATGTTTGTCCCTAAAACTCAAATGAGTCATCAAGAATTTAAAATTACATGTGTGTGTATGTTTTCACGATATTAATGGAGCTGTTAACCCTGGCTTTAGACAATCTTTTCTATTTGCTAAGATCCAAGGGGAAGAGTTTGAGATAGAAGAAATCCTTTGGCCAAATGGCTCCATATCCGAAAGCATAATGGAGAATCCAGACAGGAAATGGCCCAAGGGCATCCCTAATGTGGACGTGATATACCAATTATCCAGCCACCAGGATGGGCCTTGCCAGGGAAAGGCATAAGCCCTCAGACAGCCAGGGCTCCATCTCTATGCCCATCTGAACCTCACTTCTTCACTTTTCCACAAGAGCCCTGTCCTTCCGTGCCATGAAAAAGCTTTTTATCTCATTATTATAAAATATATGCGTATTTTCATACTAGACCAGAATGTGTGAAGCAGGAAGTAACAATCACTTGACTTTCCCCTTGCCAGAGGCCACCACTGTCTAACATTTGGGGGCGTTAACTTCTGACACCTTGGAGAAGAAAAGAAATTAGATTATGTCTACATGTTTTCATTATTGTTGTTCTAGTAAATAAAGAAAGGAAACAAACGTGCTATGTAGTTCTGTTTATGTGAAGTTCATAACTGGACATAGAAATCAAAACAGCGCTTGCCTCTGGCAGAGGGCTGGCTGCAAAGGAACACAAGGGAGCTTTGTTGGGGGGCGGGAAATGCCCTGTACCTTGATTGGGGTGATGCTAACACACGCATACAGTTGCCAACACTCATTGAACTTAAGACCTGTGGATTTTACTATCATTTTTTTATTCCTCAATAAAGAAAAAGAAAGTAAAGGAAGAATCTTGGGCAAAATTATAGCCGAAAGACCAAGCCAGGGAGGGGAACAAAAATAAATAAGTAAAGCATGTGGTGCTCATGTGAGACAAACCACACACGGTACGCAGAGCTTTACAGAGAGGGATGCCAGGCTTGGCACCGTAGACCAGCCTCCCCTGGCAGCCTCTTTTTTCAGGTCTGCAGTTAAATCCAAAAGGTCTGGACCCTTAAAAGGATAATGCAATCTTAAGGTCCTGTTGGGACCCCCATCTACTAGACTCTGACTTCTTTAATGATGTTGCTTCTCCATGTGTAGTAAGGCACTGTGTTTCCTGGTCGGGGCAGGGGTCCCATGGAGCCTAACAAGAATCTGTGCTTAAGTCAGGAAGGAGACTCGAAGGCCCTAATGTTTGACGAGGTTATGTTCGAGAAGTTTCTTTCTTAATTACTGTCGGGGACTCAGAATGGTGTCCCCCACGGTGACAATGTTAAAACTGGTCAAGGTTTCAAGTTTCTCCCCCCGCCGCCCCACCAAAATCTAGTAAATGCCGACTCATAAGATAAAGACTTTTAGGCTTGGTAGGAATATAAGCGTGTTGAATTACACTTGTTGTGTGCCATGAATAGCAAATTCCTTCCCCCCACCAAAGTATATATATCTGCTCTCTGTCAGACACCGTGCTGGCATTTGGGATTCAAAAATGAAAAATCTCATGATATCTTCCCTCAAGCAGCTCACCTGTGTAGTAGAGGCAGACTATCTTATAAATAAATAAGCATAGTAAGATCTTCTAGGTGTAGCATTAGAGGTTGTCATAATTAAAGAAAACAGAAAAATAGAAGCGAATTCTAGTTAGTGGGGGAGAACACATTTTGAAGCAAGGTGAGTTGTTGGCACAAGGAGTTAGATATGAAGCCCCGTAGAGAGATTCTAAGGTCGTGGGGTTCTTCAAAGGGCAGTGGTCCTAGATCTGATTCTACTTCAATATGTATGTCCAGGGGCACCTGGATGGCTCAGTCGGTTGAGTGTCTGACCTCGGCTTAGGTCATAATCTCATGGTTCATGAGTTTGAGCACCATGTCGGGCCGTGCGCTGAGAGCTCAGAGCCTGGAGCCTGCTTCAGATTTTGTGTCTCCCTCTCTCTCTCTGCCCCTCCCCAGCGCTGGCTCTCACTCTGTCTCTCTCTGTCTCTGTCTCTCTGTCTCTGTCTCTCTCTCTCAAAAATAAATAAAAATATTAAAAATGTGTAATGTAGGTCTTCCCTTTTCATGGCAGAGCATGACAGTTTGACTTCTCAGTCATGTTTGGGGTTGGTTGGTTTTGACTTTCAAATAATTTGAATGGAGTAGATGTGGGGCAATACTTATAGTTCCAAAGACAAAAGGAAGAAGAATTTAGAAGGTATGTAAGCCTAAGAGAAGGACTGTCCGAGGTAGATTTGAGCTGGTGGTGAGGGAGGAAAAAACATAACCCCCAACCCTGGGGAAGAAAGAAAGGCCTTTCCCCGTTCGGTCCACTTGATGGTGAAGTTAGGTCAGGATAGCTTGGTTGCCCTCTCGAAAGCAGAGGGCTAGTGGACTGTGCCCTCAGAAGTACGGCACCACATAAAATCACATAGTTACAGTATTTGGGGATCATTTATTCACTCAAACAATAGTGTACATTTACCATTTATAAGGAAATTTGCAATTGACCTGCAATTAACAAAGCTTAAAAAGATTTAGCAGATCACGATCCTTTGCTCTTAAGTTGGGGAACTAGATAACTATTATTTAGTGTCTCCAGACATAAAACACCCTATGTTTTTTCCTCCTGATGCTCTTCTGTCAGCAAGTTGGGGGCAGTAACAGTGCAGGATCCACTGACATCACACAATTGTTCTAAGGACAGAATGTGATTAGGAAGTGAAAATGCCTGGGCGCCTGGGTGGCTTAGTCGGTTAAGCGTCCGACTTGCTCTTGGGTCATGATCTCTCGGTTCGTGGGATCGAGCCCCGCGTCGGGCTCTGTGCTGACTGCCAGCTCAGAGCCTGGAGCCTATTTCACAGTCTGTGTCTCCCTCTCTCTCTGACCCTCCCCTGCTCATGCTGTCTCTCTCTCTCTCTCCTAGAAATAAATTAAAAAAAAAAAAAAAAAGGAAGTGAAAATGCCTTTGTACAGTTCTGGCATTAGGCAAGCGTTACTCGTTAAAATGGTTTTCAGCTATGTCCTCCCCTTGCTGGTCAATTTTCCATTCAACAAACATTTATGGTGCACCGCTGCTGAGCAAGCACTGTTAGGCGCCCTGAGGACACAGCAGGAAAGAAAACAGACAACATCTCTGCCCTCATGGAGCTGACGTTCCCCAGTAGGACGGTCTGCTGACATGAATTAAAAGATTCGTCAGCCATGCGAGAGAGACAGAAAGCTTAAGGCTGAAAATACATATTCACTAAATATATATATTCACTGTTTGGAACATTGAAAAATTGGAAACAGCCCATGTGTCCCTTGATGGGGGACTGATAAAAAATTCTGTTGCTTTCATACTATAGAAAATCGGGTCACTGTTAATAAGATGGGGGTAGCTGTCTCCATGTAGTATTATGGGAAGACCACCTAAGCAAGTTCCAGAACAATACATAGCATGATCCCATTACTGTTTAAAATAAACGCTTACCTGTTTGTTTTATTCACATGGTAATATATAGTTACATGTGTATATTTAAATGAGGAAAATCCTGGAAAGATACACAAGTGACAGCTGTGTTACCTCAAGGGAGCGGAGGGGCACTGGTGGGGGAATGATTTGGACAGGGGTACATTTGCTGACTACAATAGATACTCCTTGCTTCACTCCTGACAAGGAGGGTGTCTTGTTGTAGAGCTTGCGTAATTAAACAAGGTGTATGCATGTGGATACAACTGAGTTACGGCAATATGATTATGGATGATAACTGTTGCTCTTTAAATCTCCTTTAATGTTGTTTTACTATGTCTAGAGAGAGAGATACACATAGATGAGATGATGTGCCAAGACATAAAAGGTGGAATTAAAACACGGTGCCCTGGCTCCGAAATCTAGCCTCTCCCCACCCCACCTGCAATTTACAGTGAGACCTTCTTTTAAGAGCATCATGGGATGTTGGATAAAAATCCTTGATCTCCCAGTTCTGAGGCACATGTAATTATTTCACAGGTAAGTAGCCTCAAGGATCTTTTCGATAGATATGACTTCATTATGAGAGCATCGTGCCTCTCCCAGCAGTAATTGTGCTTTGGCTAGAGCCAATGTGGGGGTTCTGGTATGTGCTGGGTGGTTCCCAATCAGGGTCCCGTGGCTCCCGACCGAAACCAAGTGAGCTGGCCTTCGCTCTGGCTGATCTCTGAAAAACAGCTCATTCATCCTGTCTAAATCTCTTCCATTGGCCCCCGCCCCTTCTCTCTCTCTCTCTGGGACCATGGGCAAATCTTCTGGGTCTCCAGTGGAAGGCGATGGACTGCATAGCCTATAACATCATGTATAGTCCTACGCCTCTCACTTCTACTGTGACAAGTTGTTGCAATAGACCACATGCGTTCACAGGCAACTGCTGTGTGCTGAGGCCAAGCAGAGGCAGAGGAGCAAGGTGTCTGGTTTTAAGGGGCTGCTCACGGCGGAGTCAAATTCTTGGGGAAGTTGAATTCAGTGAAATAGCTAGAAAGGCAGACTCCACAAACAGCTGTTTGGAGAACTCTGTTGCCCTTCCCTGCAGCCTCTGGCTCTAAATCTCTTGCATTAGGCTGGCCTCTGCCCCTCCAGCCCCTTTGTTCTGAAAGTAACCTGGTCGCGCCCCCTAGCCGTGAGGGATTCCTTCAGGTCCCGGAGACTGACCCAGACCCATGTTACAGTAGGGAAGGAAGAGCCTCGGGGTGGGGACAGAGATAGCCTGAGGTCAGGGTGAGATCCAACAAATGGGATCCCCAGGCCTTTACAGCCAATCTACTGACTTGGCAAACCTTTGTGGGGCATTTTGCTGTGAGCCTCGCGCTGTGATAGATTGCCAGAGTGCAGGTGTGAATCCGTGGCACTTGGGGCTTCCAGATCAAGCTCTAGTGATTAGAAGCCTTTGGTGGGCAAGACGATACCCTCCATTGGGGAACCTTGAGATCTGCGCCCTCCTTCGGGGCTCCCCAGGCAGTCGACCCAACCAGTCTTAGCTGCCAAGGAGCAAAAAGCTGCCAGTGGAGACCCAGTCATCCTAGACGCTGGATCAGGGGCTAGGAGTCAGAAGTCATCCTAGTCTGCAGAAAGGTCCACAGTGCTCTTGGTCAAGGCCAGTCTCTAGCACAGGGAACTTGCTTCCACGGGCTGAGGGAGGGTGGGTGCTCTCCTAGAAAGAGAAGCAGCAGTGTGGCAGGAGCGGAGAATGAATGCCAAGCTGACCCAACGTCTCATTCCTTCTCCACACCTCCCAGCTGTGTGACCAGGTCTGTAGCTCAACCTCCTGAGTCTCAGTTGTTTCTTCTGTAAAATGGGGATAATAATAGTCCCTCCTGATTTTCAGGAGGTGATGCTGTAGCTCAGATGAGGTAATGGATGGAAAAGAAAATTGTAAAGCACTTTACAGTACCAGCTGCTACAGCCTGACCCTTGGAGGCCACGAGACTTCCTGCTTTACCCCCTCTATCTCTGCCACCTCCCTGAACTTCCTAGAACCCACAGACGCCCTGGCACTGGCTGGGCGGTCCCATCACTACTGCGGGTTGAAGTGCCCCGTACCCTGAAACCCATTAGACCAATGCCGTGTATGCCCGACAGGTGGCAGTAAGTGACGTCTTCAGGGCATTTCAGGGACCCCTGGGGGAGGGGCTCTTCCTCAGCAGGAAGAAGGAACTCTGGGGGCAGAGAAGGTCTGGGCATCAGGAGACCCAACACCCCTGGATCTCATGTGCTGTCAACCTCGGGCAAGTCGTCTTGCCTCTCTGGGCAAGATGTGTATTGGTTTTTGTTTGTTTGTTTGTTTGTTTTTTGTTTTGTTTTTTTAAGTGACACATGATCCTTAAAAATGTAGATGTCACTGAAGAGGAAACTCAGTGAAGGTGCCTCCCCCACTCTGCTGTCATTGCTATAACAATTCTTCTCCACACACAAATAGTTGTGTACGCTCCTTAAAGAGTATATGTAAGTATTGGGATCACAAAGATCTCTGGTGTCTTGGACTTTTTTTCTATCATCTGTCAAGGCTGAGAGTTCTAGCATCTGTCGGGCCATTTTGTATCATTTCCATAAGATAAACTCCCTGTCATGGAATTACAGGGTCAAAGATATTTCTGCACATCATCAATACATTGAGTGTTATCTTACTTTTTAAACTTTTGATAGCAATGAGTGAGAATATTATTTTCTCCATATCTTAAGCTGCTCATTAGTGAGGTTGAGTATCTTTTTTTTTTTTTACATTTGGCAGCTATTTGTATTTCTTCTTCTGTAAAAATCTCGCTTGTGTCTTCCAATTTTTCTATTGGAATGATGGTCT
The DNA here is from genome assembly GCF_003009895.1 of Hyaena hyaena. NCBI lineage: Eukaryota > Metazoa > Chordata > Mammalia > Carnivora > Hyaenidae > Hyaena > Hyaena hyaena. The sequence goes on along the minus strand of NW_024080755.1, from coordinate 1,314,439 downwards.
TTTTCTCATTGAAAGCAGTACTTTTTATAGTAAAGCTCTTGATCAATTACTTGTCCTACAAGTTATGTTATTTCCGTAGTTTATCATGTGTTTATAGTGTTCATCTCTCACACCATAGACTTAAATATTTATGCAGGTAAAATTGTGTTTTTTCCTTTATGGATTTGGAGGCTTATCTGTTTTCACGAAAGGCTTTTCTCATCCTCAAGATTATGGAATTGTTTTTTTATCTAGTTTCTTTTACAACTTTTATAATTTAAAAAAATGCGTGCCTTTTTAATACATTTGGAATTTTTTTCTGTGAATGCGGCAGAGTTGAAAACCCACTTTTCCCACCTCCACATGGATCACTGATTATTCCAACACTATTGATGCTCTAACCAAGCTTTTCTCTACAACTAAAAAATCCAATCTTTATCATGTAACATACATTTTATTCCTGTAACCTATTTTGTTCTATTCTACATTCTGTTTTATTTATCTATTTGATATTTCTACAACATTATCATAGTGCTTAATTCTTCTGACTTTAATAATATCTTTTCAAATCCAATGGGCAAGCCCCATCTCATTTTTCTTTTTTTTTACAAAAGTTGCTTATGCTCATGTATCTGTCCTCCTAGATAATATTTAGAATCAACTTGCCAGTTGTTTTAATCAGAAATTTTACTGGGGCGCCTGACTGGCTCAGTTGGTAGAGCATTCGATTCTTGATCTCAGGGTTGTGAGTTCAAGCCCCAGGTTGGACATAGAGCTTACTTTAAAATAGATAAATAAAGATTTTTGAAAAATTTAAGTTGCATAAAATGTATAAGCTAACTTGGAAGAATTGAAACCTTAACAATGTTTAGACATCCTAAGAGAGATACAATTTATTTTATTTAGATTTTCTTCAGTGTATTCAATATTTGCTTCTAAACAGGTCTTAGGTATTTCCTGCATGAATTAGTCAGTGTATTTTCAGTTTTATGGGTGATTATGCTTTGTTTTGTTTTGTTTTGTTTTTGCTATAGTGAAAGGAATAATTTTCATTTTATATTTTCAACTTGCTATTTCTATTATATGAGAAAACTATTTAGTTTGTGTCCAGGAATCCTTGCAAACTCTCTTATTGTTTCTATTAAGTAATCAGTTGAGTCTCTTGGATTTTCCATTTAATAACTGCTTTACTTACTACCAAAGAAAAACATGTCTATTGTAGAGCATGAAAACACACAAAAAGAAGAGACAAAAAGTACCTGTAAAATCTATTTTAAAAGAATTTTAAACATTTATTTAGTTTTGAGAGAGAGAGAGAGAGAGTGCGTGAGCAGGGGAGAGGCAAAGAGAGAGGGAGACACAGAATCTGAAGCAGGCTCCAGATTGAGCTGTCAGCACAGAGCCTGACACGGGGCTTGAACCTATGAACTGTGAGATATAACCTGAGCTGAAGTCTGACGCTCAACTGACTTGAGCCACCCAGGTACCCCTGTAAAATCTACTCTTTAGAGAAAGTTCTTCTTAACATTTTGATGAATGTTCCACCCCCCCAAAAAAGATGGATTGTATACACATATTGTATATATTATATACATTTATACATATATATACCTGAAATAGTATCACAATATATATGTTGTTCATATATCTACTGAGGTATACAACGTATAGGTCTGAGAATTAAGTAGATACATGTATACAGAGTTGTTGAAATAGCATCATACTATGCATAATGTCTTCTAACCCACTTTTCCCATTGCATAAAATATTACAAACCTTTTCCCACAATGTTATGATTCTATGTCATCATTTCAATGGCTGCATTAAATTGTGTGAATTTATTTAAGCAACCCCAACTACAGACATTTAGCTAGTCAGTTTTTTTAATATTCTAATTCTATAGTGGACATCTTATTACTTAAAGCTCTGTGAATATTCATTATTATTCTTTAGGAGAACTTTCTAGGAGTGGTATTCTGGGTTCAAAGACATGCAGAAATTAAAAAAAAAAAGACATGCAGGGGCGCCCTGGTGGCGTAGTTGGTTAAGCGTCCGACTTTCGCTCGGGTCATGATCTCGCGGTTCGTGGGTTCGAGCCCCGCGTCGGGCTCTGTGCTGACTGCCAGCTCAGAGCCTGGAGCCTGTTTCAGTCTGTGACTCCCTCTCTCTCTAACCCTCCCCTGCTCACGCTGTCTCTCTCTCTCTCTCTCTCCTAGAAATAAATAAAACATTTTAAAAAAAAAAAAACAACCATTAAAAAAAAAAGACATGCAGAAATCTAAAGCTTTGGTGACAAGTTGACAAATTGCCCTTCAGAAAGCTTATGCCAATTTATTCTCCGACCTCTACTTTTCAATACATATTTCTTCTTCAGATCCCACTCTCTTCAGTAAATATCATACCGTACGCTTTTCTTAAGTTTAAACTCCCTGGCAACGTCATTTTAACGCTAACAGAGTGTTTTATCAGGGTGTTAAAGGCAACCCTCTTTTGAAGCCTCCACAGCTCTGTTTCTGGGATAAACCCAAGAGTTCTCAACTTCCAGACCAAGCGGCTTCATTTGATAACAGGGAAGCCACAGCTTCGGCCTCAGTTTCCAGGGCCATTTTATTTTATTTATTATTTTTTTAACGTTTATTTACTTTTGAGACAGACAGAGCATGAGCTGGGAGGGGCAGAGAGAGAGGGAGACACAGAATCCAGAGAAGGCTCCAGGCTCCGAGCTGTCAGCACAGAGCCCGATGCAGGGCTCAAACTCAGCAGCCGCGAGATTGTGACCTGAGCCAAGGTCAGACGCTTAACCGCCTGAGCCACCCAGGCGCCCCCTTGGGCTTCTGTTTCCAAAGGAGAAATAAAATGGTTAACTTAACCTAGATTTCATTTGCTTTCTGTTGCAGGAAGGTGGTCAGGGGGCCTGCGAAATGTTAATCATTCTAAGACATCACTAGCTATAAGTAGCAGAAGACCTGTTTGTGCTTTAGATAAAAATGCCCTGCTCCATCATTTTTTATCAGTGAAAACTGTGTCATATTTCTCCCCATCAGGTGTTCACTTGGCAAGAACCTCCTAATTCAGAAACCCTTCCAGCAAGGCAGTAAGTTTCTCTGCGCAACAAATGACTACAAGCACATCTGCATTGACAAGTCACAACTTATATCCTTCTATGGTGTTTCTGCTCTTTTGAAAATGTTAATAAAAACTTAATGTGGAAAAAAAACAACTTTTTCCAAATATGTGTACCAATGAGCCCAAGGCAACTCATACTTTCTTATAAAATAAAGTAGGTCACTCACATCAATCATGTTGTCTTAGCACATTTTTTCCAAATTAGGAATTCTCAATCCATCATACCACGTTATGGCATCTCTTTTCCAAACATTTCCTTTTAATATGCTCTTTAACATGATAAGCAAATCTAATAGAATACATTAGTGTCACTTCTCCGTGATGAAGCGTTTCCTCCTGTTGCAATTCATGATGAGTTCAGGGAAACGTTTTTACTCATTCCCCTCGTACAGCAATCGCTTGTTGAAAATAGGACAGAGGCCCCGAGGCTGCCAAGGCCACCCTTGGGTGTTAATCATGGGACTTCTACCTCACCTCTCTGTGTGTCCTGTATGCAGAGAACGCAAAAGATGCGTGTGTCCCAAAGCAGAGTAATAAATCCGGATTCCGCATGGGGCCGGAGTGTTTACACTTAGCCCGTCAACTCAGGGTGGCTGCACATGCGTGCACACTATCCTGTATAGATCAAAAGCTTGTACTGGGCTTCGTTTGAAAACCACATTGCTCGCAGAACATTTCCAAATCTCCTGGATCACGCAGAAAGGGAGGCTCCTTGGCTTAATGCGTGTAAGATTCTCCAAAACCAGTTACTATCTTTTCGTACGTGAATTTGGACCCTGTGGGAGGTGCGTGCCTTGGTAATGACACACTTGAGATAAATATATTTGCATGTTCTTATATTTGACAACATCTACCTGGCAAAAACAGGGTATTTCTTTCCACTTGGAGCTCTGGTTCCTGGACTCATGTGTGCAGTGTTAGTGCTTGAGTTTCTTGAGGGATTTTTTATTTGGACAGAATTTTGGAATAAAATATTTGGGAAAGTTGGGGTTGGGAGAGGCTTGTCGAGCGCCCAGGAATTGGGCTGTTTCGGGCCCTTAGCCTCCCAACAAGGAAGCATCCGAATGGAAAGGCGCAAGTTCAGTCTGTTTTCTGGACCTTTCGCCTGCACACGTAGGGCCCTGTAGACGCTGGTTTAGATTATAGTCTATAAGCCACATCACTTCTCTCTCGTGTCTCGGGGAAGGGGAGGTTAAGTTTTGGATTCTGATCAGTGCAGCTTCCTCACACTGCCCCAGGCAGAGCAGAGCTAAGGACACACGGCTGTGTGTGCCCAGGAAATGCCATTAACTCACTTATCACAAAAAATGAGGCACAGCTCCTGCCCTTATGGAATATGAAGTCAGGCTTGATACCAAGCCAAACATGATGAGGAGAAGGAAAAAAAAAATGCCCAGGTTGTTCAGCGGAGGGAGAGATCATTGCCAGGCGGGGGTGGGTATGATTAAAATCTGAGAAGAAGATGATCTTTGAACCAGGCCCTGACCAGCGCGTAGGCATTGGATCTGTCAGGTGGGGGAAGGGCATTCTAGGTCAAGGGCTCTTGGGAGTAAAGGGACAGGCCGAGCGAAAGCATGCAGGGAATGGGATGTATGACAAATAATTCAGGGCCAAAGGGACGCAAGCTACATAAAGAGAGGTGTGAGAAGAAATTGAAGGAGGAGACTGAAGCAAGTGGATGAGGAGGCCTTGAATGCCAAGCTAAGGTGCAAAGGCTCCAGAGAGTGCCCCCTCTCCCATGCCTCAGAATCATTCTCATCACATTAGTGCATTTACCCAGGCTGACAGTATTTGTGTTGGTACATTTGAACCCCCTCAATCTTCTGTCTCTTTTACACGTCTCCTGCTATACATAAGCAATAGTCGTAGCAAATAAATCTATTCCCTTGCCGAAATTAGGAGCACTGTCCTGGAAATTCTTGCTCCCTCATAACCGTTGCTCACAGGCATCCAGTATTCTCCCAAGTTTCAGTGTCTTCCATGAGCTGATTAAAATGTGCAGGGCTTGCCCCTTTCCTTGTAGCCCATGGACCCAGAGGGGACTCTGCAATGCAGGACTTCAGGTGCTCTGGTAAATTCGTTACTTTGTTCAGCAAACTTACTGAGCAACTACCACACGTGCCTCAACATCGCTCTATTCGCTGGAGACAAAGTGTGTAAACGAAATAGACAGGGTCCCTGCCTTCATGGGACCTACTCTCTGGAGTGAAAGACAAACAAGTTAACAGTCAGTCATTCCAGGGTGAGAAGGAAGCAAAGGAAAGAACCGAGGCCACTGGAGATGGGAGGGACACCCCCGCAGCAGAGAAGGTGGCCAGAGCCGGCCTGAAGGATGAAGCCTGCGGAGGGACAGGCTAAATGAGACCCCCCCCACCCCCAGCGGAAGCTTACGCAGGCAGAGGATGCACCAAGTGCAAATGTGTGGAGCGGGAAGAAGCCAGTAAGCTAGGGTGGGGGGAGCGGGTAGGTCTGGGATTTGAGGTGCACTGAGGAATTCCTGTACGCCTTTAAGCGGGGCAGTGACTGAGCTGTGAATGTCGGGGTGCCCGCTTTAGAGGCACCGCTAGCCACCATCTGCCTCAACCTCGCCGTCGCTGACTTTCCCTGCAAAGTCAAAACAAGCGCTCGGAGTGCATCAGCTTTTATTTTTACAGCAATCTTTGTACCCAAACCACCGTAGCATTTTTAATAACAAACTGGCAGGGAGTCAGACATCTGTACTTGAAAAAAACAGCGCAAGCCAAGTATTTCTAAATGTTTTATATTTACTTGTAACATTAGAATAACCATGAGGTTGCTTTTTGCATAATCGGAACCATTCTCATTAGGGTTCGACAGATCTCGTCCTTCATGGGCTTGGGCGGTGGTTTTCATTATGGCAGTGACATTGATCTGATGGGAGTGAATCTTTCCTTGAGCGTTTGTGGGGAAAAAAAGGGAAGAAGTTGAGAGAAGCTGGGGCAAGCTAGGAATATAAGAACTCTCTGCAAAGAGTTGGAATTGGAGTGCCATGGAAAAAGCCCAGGCTGGGCAGCCTTGGGCAAGTCACTTAACCTCTCTGAGCCTCTATCTTACTCATAGGCAAAATGGGGAAGATAATAGAACCTATTTCGTGGAGTTACAGTGAGATCTAGATGAAGTAACATAGGTAAAGGGGCCTGGCACAATGCTGTGTTCGAGTTGCCTTCCTCCAAAATTAGCATTTAATATGCAAGGCAGAGATGCTCCAACCCTGATTGATTTCTACCTTTTTTTCCAAAGTAGGGTTGTAAGACTTCTCTAATAAAAATGCAGGATACCCAATTAAATTCAGATCTCAGATGAACAATAATTATTTAGTAAAAGCATGACCCATGCCATATTTGGGACATACTTAGAGACAATAAGTATTTGTTGTTTATTTGAAATTAAAATGTAAGTAAGCATTCTGTCTTTTACCTGGAAACACTATTCTAAAGATTTAAGGGTCCTAAGAACCTTAAGAGAGAGTTTTTTTGAGATCAGCTCCAATCTTGGTCCACTAACTGAGCACCTGTGTCAGAGGTGGTTTATTATCCTTGCCAAGGCTGTGACTTTTTTAACAAATTTATTTTAATGTTTATTTATTTTTGAGAGAGAGAGGGAGAGAGAGAGACAGAGTGCAGTCAGGGTAGAGGCAGAGACAGAGAGAGACACACACAGAATCTGAAGCAGGCTTCAGACTCTGAGCTGTCAGCACAGAGCCCGATGCGAGGCTAGAACTCACGAACTGTGAGATCGTGACCTGAGCCGAAGTCAGACGCTTAACCAACCGAGCCACCCAGGCGCCCCAAGACTGTGACTTTCTTGCCCACCAAATCGCCACCATCTGGAGCAGAACATGCCACCCGGTAGGTGCTCGATAAAGATGGATTGAATGAGCAGCTGAAAGACTCTAAGACCCTGTTGTAAGTCAGATTTAGTAAGTATGTATGTTTTTTAAATCTTTTCAATGTTTTATTTATTTCTGAGAGAGAGAGAGAGAGAGAGAGAGAGAGAGAGGCAGTGTGAGCAGGGAAGGCCAGAGAGGGGGACACAGAATCTGAAGCAGGCTGCAGGCTCTGAGCTGTCAGCACAGAGCCCGATTTGGGGCTCGAACCCACAAACCGTGAGATCGTGACCTGAGCCGAAGTCGGATGCTTAACCAACTGAGCCACCCAGGCGCCCCAAGTATGTATGTTCTAAACATGCCTTGGGGATCAAGCATCTCCTTTACCTGAAAGAGATGAGCAGACAGAACCACTGGCCCCTCCAGCCCTCACTGCCCCCTGCTGGAAGAGACCTGGAATCGAAAATGTGGGTAGGCTCCAGGTTCTTGCTTTCTGTCTCCACCACCTGCAGCCAATGCAGAGCTAGATCCGTGCAGTTACGTCTCAGCCCCTGCTCTGACCTCCCGTCCAGGGGTCTTCACAAAACAACATGGGCTGTAAGAATATTTCACACCAACTCACTTTATACTTCATTTATACTATTAAAAAAAAGAAGAAAAAACTTCGGTTTGGCGTCCATTTTTTTTTTTCTCCCTCTTCTTTCTGGTGACCAGAAGACATCTGGGCTGGGAATTGGGGAATGGTGGGCTTTCAGGCTGGGGGAGGTTGCGGGGGAGGGGGAGAAGGTAGTCAGGTGTGGCCCCTCCTGGGCTTCCCCGGCCCACGAATGTCTGCATTCCCCAGGAAGCCCTGAGCACAGAGGATTTCCCCAGGAATCTGGGCTGGACTTGTAAAGATATGATCCCAACATCAAGAAAAAGAAACCAGCCAGTAAATTCCTAGTTAGTTCATTTTCTAAGACTTCTGAATGTGTTTTGAATTTTCTCTAAATTAAGATAATCATAAAAGGTTAAGATATTTAAACAGAACTCCACCTGATCCCAGGGCTTGATTTGTATGCTTAATTAGTTCCCGGACATATGGTTCAGAGCTTCTTATAAAAACAGGGTAATGACTCGAGGTATATTTGGGTATTAGATTGAACGATGTTAAAGGGACATTCAGACCCATCTCAAAGGCCTTAACCTGCCCTTGATCTGTGCTGGAAGCTTTTGCTAACATCTGTTTCAAAGAGATATAAAAAAAAAACCCTTTCCAGTGGCCTCATGATAAAACAAAAATCCATACGGAGATAGATATCAGGCATTAAAATACTTAGGATTCAGCATCGCCTGAGGAATGTGTGGCCCTGAGTATAACAGTGGGGGGTGAGGTGGGGAGGGGCTCGTGCAAAGGGGACGGACGGGCCTCTGAGAACTACTGAGAGTACGTGGGGTGCCTGGGCTCAGCATGGAGACAGAGCAGCTGGGTCACAAATGTCCCCAGGGTCCTTTGTTCTTGTGTGCGTTTCAGTCCCTGATAGTAAATCAGGTGCTCCACACAATTCGCCTCCCCAGCTCCCATGCACCCCCGCTTTTCCACACTCCCTCCCAGAAAGGTACACTTGGCGATGCCGCACCCCTCCGGTAAGAGTGATGTCTTGCTCTGACTCATCCCCACCCCATGATCTGGTTCTATGACCCCCCTTCCCCCCCACCTGCTCGCCAGCAAAAGCAAGATCTAGATACATATTTGCTCTGTATAACACAGCTTCCGGACAAGCCCCCGGCCAACTGCCAATCAGATTTCTGCCCTAAGCCCTCCCTATATAGGCACTCGGGGGGCCATTCTACTTGGGCACATTTGGGCCACGGGTAAGACATGGCCTCCCCGAGGAGACACAGCCGTCTGAGGCCGTACCCCGGGCTGCACAGGGGATCGGGCCCATCTCCGATTCAGTGCTTCATGGCTCTGCCCAAATTCAAGCATTCAGCCATACGGTCACCTGTCCTTGCAACAGGCACACACTAAGCACCTACAGTTGGGGGTGAGGTTGGGGGCAGGGGGCCCAAGGTGCTATGGGAAAACCAGAGCTGATTTAAGGGTAGTGCTGCCCTTCAGTGGCTCACAGTCCAAGGAGGTAAGGCAGACTCAGGAAGACGGGTGTTAGGTGAGGCCGCCCCAGGTGCTGGAGAGACGTGTGAGCAACATGATACAGGAAACCTGAGAGGAAGGGATCATTTCAGGCCAGGTAGCGATGGCAGCTTCCCAAAGGACGTGGCGTTCGCCGTGGGCTCCGAAGACATACCCATTTGGACAGTGGTAACTGAGGGCGACGGGGCATTCTGGGGGGACGGATGGCAAGAACAAAGGCCCAGGGAGAGGAAACCTCAGTGACTTGCTTTCCAAGTGTACACGCCCCACCCATTTGCCCCTCACGCATCCTTGAGAAGTCGCTAAGGCGGGTATAATTACTTCCATTTTATAGATAAGAGAACCGAGGCACATGGTGGTTATACACACTTCCCAGCTCAGCTGCAGGAGAGACCGGATTCAAACTCAGGCTTAAAGTTCTCAGATCCACCTGGGGCCGAAAGGGTAAGGCTGAGCAGATCGCTCCCTCCTCCTCCGCAGTCGAGGGGAGCCAGCGAGGGCTTCGGACGGGGGCTGGAGAATCCTTTGGGCGGCCGAGAACAGGGAAAGCACGAGCAGAGAGAGGCGGGTGCAGGAAGGTGTCGGAAGAACGTGTGGCCCCTCAGAGATCCTTGCATCCAACCCAGGCCGGGAGCCAGAGGGGAGAGGAGAATAAGGATTCAAGAAAGGGGAGTTACACTTTGCTCGTGCAGGAGGCAGGACAGGAGGGCCCAGGAACCCCTGTCGCTGTGCTTCCAAATCCCTCCCCCGCCCCTACCCGGAAGTCAGCTGGGACTGAAACGTCAGTGACCACCAGCAGCGAGTTTACAAAGAGGCTCCTGCTGTCACACATATTCTGTCATTTGGTCCCCATAACAACCACAGCAAGTGGCCAATCACCTCCATTTTACAGATGAGTAAACTGAGGCACGTGGTGGTTACAGAAGGCAGCCACGGTTGACCAGGGAGGAAATGGCTTAGACCCGAATATGAACAGGTCTTCCCTGCACCCCTTGGAGCCTGGATTCCCGACTACTCCCTACGCCCTTCTCTGCTGGGTCTTACGTGCCGTTCAGGTGGTCACGAATGGAGGGTCTCTCATCGCCCATCAAAGCACGTCTGCCTGGCTGTCCTGGGCGTGCCAACCCCTCCCCAGCCTGAGCCAAGGTTATGTTTCCCGGTGTTCCCTCCCCCTGGGTCCCTGAGGGGTGCTGCCACAGCCAAGCATGCAGGAGGCCAGATCCAAGCGGTGATACTGAGAGACAGCGCGAGTCCCTGGAGCTGGGGACCCAGCCTGGGGCATCACAGCAGGAGACCTCTCAGCCGGGCCAAGCTCCGTGGGACCGAGATCAAAGCTAGTGGGGCTGGCCCAGCAACGAGGAACAGAAACGAGCAGGGGTGGGACTTGTCCCATATCATTCCTGTGGCTGCATCGCTTGGCCGGGGCCTCTTTGAAGACCTGGGACTCCCCTCCCTGCTTGGGGTGCAAGGCAAACACCGCTTCTCCTCCCTGGCTCCCGTGTCAGGGGCTGGGGGACCAGTGAAACGGGGGAGGGGGGTGCTGAGAAGTTGTCTGTGGAAAGGTGAGAGTTCAGTCTCCCGGCCTGGCTGCAGGGACCCCTTCTCCTGGGCTTCTCCTCGATACGCCGCCTGTTGGTGGCACTTGGGTGCTGTGTCCACATCCAGGCTCCCTGGTGTAGCTGCTTTCGTTTTCCTGCGTGGGTGTGGGTCCCTCACGGCTCAGTCTGTCTGTGGCTGTGGGCGCAGCACCCATGCACATTGCAGGTCTTCCAGAATCCTTGCGAGCTGCCTTCCAGAGAGACCCAGCGTTTGTGAGGCCCTAGCACTCAGCAGGGACCTTTACTGAGAGCCGGGGCGGTCCACAGCGTGGGAAGAGCACTGGCCAGGGAGCCCATACCCAAGGCTCTACCTTGGCTTTGCCACACGTTTCCAGGATAAACCACATTGACTCACGTCCCCCAGTCTGTGGCGCCAAGGGAAGGCTAGCTGGTCCTAGACTTGCCACAAAAGCTCTGATCTGCCAAGCCAGGGCATATATCAAAGCATCCTCACCTGCACTTTGCCCTTGAAGGATGGTCAAATGTAGAGCTTCCTCAACTGGCCACCTCTTGGTCAGTTCTTAGTCCTGGGTCACCTCCTCTGAGAGGTCCTCCTGGACTACTCAGCCTACAGCATCCCTTCTACACCCCAGACTGTCTCACCCTGTTTGTTGTTTCCATCTGACCTTTTCCTGTCTGGGTTTTTTTTTCCCACCTGTTTATTAGCTATCTCCTTGAATAGGATAGAAGTTCCAGAATAGCTGCGAGCCTGTCTGAGCTTGTGTCTGCTGCTCCCTGCTCTGTCTCCAGGGCCCATCATAGAGCCTGGCAGAGTAGGGACTCAGCCGATGTTTGCCAAATGAATGAATGAACCATGAGGACTTTTCCATGTCATTAGGTATTCTTCAAAACCATGTTTAAAATGGATACAAAATAGTTCACAGTGTGAGGGGTGTATTAAAATATAGTAAACCAATCCCAGATTGTGGGGCATTTACACTGTTTCTAAAAATAACTGTCACTTATTAAGCACCTAAGAAAATCCCTTTCATTTTCTTTCTATTTTTTTTTTTAATGTTTACTTTTGAGAGAGAGAGGGAGAGAGAGCACATGCAAGCAGGGGAGGGGCAGAAAGAGAGGGAGCATAGCATCTGGAGCAGGCTCCAGGCTGCGAGCTGTCGGCGCAGAGCCTGATGCGGGGCTCGAGCCCACGAACCGTGAGCTGAAGTTGGATGTTCCCCCCACTGAGCCACCCAGGCACCCAGTCCCTTTCATTTTCTTACTTACTGTCTGTCTTCTGCCGTAAGCATGTCAGCTCCATGAGAGAAGTCCCCTGTGTGTCACTGTCCCCAAGGGCATGGCCTAGCACACTGCCCTGTTCAAAGGTATTTTTATTAAATAAAGGGCTTTCCTCCCACCAAGACCACTTTCAGTGATTTCGCTCCTCCCTTCAGTTCTACATTTTGAAAGTTGTCTGTTTACCAAACAAATGCACTTATTATGTACTAGTTGCTTTCCTTTCTTAAAATGTCCATTCTAGCCGTGTGGGCAACTTCTGATGGCCACGGGAGAAACATCACCATGTCCGGCTGATGGCATTCAGTGTCACTATGATGGAATGTGAAGTGTCAGTCAGCCCAGGTGACCTTGCTGGGAGTCACTACACCGTCCCCCAAGGCTCTTCGAAATTGCAGAGACGCTCACGAATCCACAGAATGATCTCGGCTAACCCCAGGGCCCTGGGATCATTGGACTCTACGTCCTCACTCCTGCCTGGGGTGCTGGCACCCAAGGGACGGGCCAGTGTCTGTCTCTCTCCCTGCTTACCACCGCAGGCCCCTGCGGAGACCCAGAGACTGAGTTCAGCACTGAGGCCCCACAGGAGGGGAAGGACAGCTGCTGGGGAGTCGTCTGGCCCCCAGACATGTGGATGACAGAAGGCGGGCTGTGCACAGAGGCCTCTCTGTGACTGTGCGGAGCAAGTCCGGATGGCGCGAAATACCAAGAAATCCTGGGGGTTCCCTTTAGGCTTTAGGGTTCCCCTCCAAGGACAGCCACAGCAAGGTCACGATGCACTTCCGGGTGGAGGGCCGAATGAGCACAGAACCCCCAGCCTGTAAATACAGTGTGTTTACCAGTGTTTGATTGTGTCAACTTTACTATGCTTCGTAGTATTAATAACACTTCTCCAAGGTACCTTTTGACTCTTCAAAGGCTTCCCATGGACAGCCTCGCTTTAAGCCTTATTCAGGAGAAAGACAGAGCTGACATGATGGAGGCCAAGAAAGATATTGTGACTAATCTGAAGTTAACAGGCAAGATGGGGGTGGCAAGGCCAGACCTGGAGCCTAGTTACTCGCACCAGGCTTCGCTCAGCCAGAGGATGTAGATGGGGACTTGGCGCCATGAAGGAGCTGTCAGAGGTCAGGATCAGGGTCACCTCATACGGTTGGGCAGATTGTACACTGGGTCATGGCAGCCTCACCAAAGGAACGCCAGTCACATCTTGGCTGTTATAGATTTGTATATTTATTCCATTTCTCTGGCTTGCAATAAAGTCCCTATTCTAATGAAATCACTATAGTGTAACATTTTCCAACAGTCAGAAGCAACATGTTTTGGGCAAGAGGCCCCTTTTCTTAATATGCTCATAGGTTCTGTATGACTGGCAGGCACCCTGATAGAAGCCACTTATATTTGGGAAGCTGATACTTTCCTGGGCAAACAGGAAGGAAGGGTGGAGGTCTCACTGTGCCCCCAGAAGTAAAGATGCCCTAACGGCAGAGGAATCTGGGAAAGGCAGCACGTAGGATCAAGGAATCTGCAAATAAATAAGACAAAAGACAAGCTAAAGGGAAAATGGGTAAAGGGCATGACCCATTGACTAACAGGTGAAGAAAGGGGCACTGAATACATGAAGGTTGGTTGTGGACATTTGTCATCGTTTGTCCCACACAGCATCCCAAACCCATTCTTCCGGACCCCTGGCTGGTGTTTCGGGGCTCAGTGGCCTTTTCCCCATTGCAACCTGTCACAGGGGGAGGCAGCCCCCCCCCACTATGGAAATCTGAGGAGGCAATTTCTCCTTCTCTGCAGCCCTGGGGCCGCAGGGCCAGGCATAGGAATGTGCTCGGCATTTGGGTTTTGGGCTATCTGACAGATTCGATAGATGTCACCCAGATGCAATGTTCAGCTTCCTGCCATCAAGGGAACACAAATTCAATCAACAAAGATTCTTTTTCCACCCATGAGAATAACACAAACCACAGTGACTGATAACGCCCGCTGTAGTGAGGCTGCAGGGACACACGCTCTGGTGCACCGACGATAACACGTCAATTGCACAGCCTTCATGGAGAACTTGACAGTGTTTCTTATAAAGCGCCTGTTCTTGCATTCAGTCCTCACTGCCAGGGACCCCCTCTGGAGAAGAGGTCATACGTGCACAGAGACACGAGTAGAAAAAGATTCATTATAATAGTGAAAATTTACAAACGAACCCAACATTTTGGGGTGAGAAACACTGAGATGGTGCTGTGTGCACGGACATAAAAACGCGTCAAAGATACATCTGCAGTTGACACTGGAAAACACAGATTCCTTGTATGTATCACCTCCTGTGAGCACAAACACAAAAGAGGGTCCTATTCCAACTGTATCCATGTCCTAAACACAGGGAGAAAGGTCCGAAAAGACACTTTGCAAGCTGTTGACAGTAGTTGAAACTAGGAAGAAAGGTGTAATTTTACTGTATTTATTCAAGTGTTCACAAATGAGCCTTTCCTCTATCTGTGTTCCTAGATAGCCAGTGGTTAACCCCATTGACTCTGGGGTTGAGCTGCCTTGAGTTCAAATCCTGATCTTGCTGGGTGTTTTTAACTGCCTAACTTTGGGCCTGTGATTTGAGCGTTAATTTCTTAACTGAGGAAATGCACATAATGTGCTTAGCACGATGCCTGGCCCTCTAAATGTTACTCATCATCTTGTTATCTCTGCTCTCTGAGCCCCTAGTCTTTCAAAGCTGGAGAAGTTGCTAATAAATGTTTGCTGAATGAGTAAGTTTATTGATGGTAAGACTCTCTGTCTGAGGTCTAAAAATATGGAAGGGAATTGACTAGGGGCCAGACCTTACTATTTTCACATTTCCTCCAATTCACTGTTTTTCAAACTGTAGGTCATAATCATCAGTGGGTCGTAAGTCATGTTAGTGGGTAGCAACCAGCATTTTAAAAATATAGAATAAAAAATGTCAAAGTGTAAGTAAGAATAAGTATTGTTTCATGAAATTCATGTTATGGATGTGTGTACTACCTTGCAGCATAAAATGTATTTCTTACTGTTGATCACAAAGTTACATAGGGGAAGCCTGCATCAAATGCAGCCTTCTGCAGCAGTCTAGGTGTGCAGTACCCAGCCCGTCGCTGCCCAATTCCACGTTCAATGTCGCGGCCAGGGAGAGGCAGAGTCTCCTGTAGCACCTCATGAGCCTGTATGATGGCCAGAACATTCTAGGGCCCCCATGATGGCCTTCTCCTTCCCCCAACCTGCTGGAGGTCCTCCTGTCCTCAAGATGGCGCTGACACTTGGAGAAGCAGAAACTTCATGTCTCATATCAGACTCCTAGGGGTGCCATAACAAAGTACCCGAAAGTGGATGGCTTAAAACAAGATAAATTCATTCCCTCACTTTTTAGGATGCTGGAAGTCCAAGACTGAGCTGTCATCAGGATTGGTTCCTTCCGGAGGCTCTGAGGGAGACTCTGTCCCATGTTGTTGTTGTTGTTGTTGTTGTTTTTTAATATTTTTATTTATTTCTAGGAGAGAGAGAGAGAGAGAGAGACAGCGTGAGCAGGGGAGGGTCAGAGAGAGAGGGAGTCATAAACTCTTAAACAGGCTCCAGGCTGGCAGTCAGCACAGAGCCTGACGTGGGGCTCGAACCCACGAACTGTGAGATCATGACCTAAGCAAAAGTCGGACGCTTAACCGACTAAGCCACCCAGGCGCCCCTGTCCCATGTTTCTCTCCTGGCCCCTGGTGGCTGCCGGAAATCCTAGGCACTCCTTGGCTGGTGGCCTGTGTACAATCCCAATGTCGGCCTCCACCTTCACATGGCCTCTCCAGCTGTCTCTGTTTCCAAATTTCCTTCTTCTTATAAGGACATTGGATTAGAGCCACCCTAGTCCAGTATGACCTTGCCTTAACTTGATTGTATCTCCAAAGACCCTATTTTTTTAAAGTGTATTTATTTACTTATTTATTTAGAGGAAGAGAGAGAAAATGAGCAGGAGACGGGAAGAGAGAGAGAGAGAATCCCAAGCAGGTTCCACACTGACAGCTTGGAGCCTACATGGGGCTTGAACTTGCAAACCATGAAATCATGATCCGAACTCATGAACTGTGAGATCATGACCTGAGCCTAGTTCAAGAGTGGGATGCTTAACTGACTAAGCCACCCAAGCACCCCAATGACCCTATTTTCAAGTAAGGTTGCATTCACAAGTTCTGGTGGATATAAGTGGGTTTTTTGTATGTTTTGCATTGTTTTGTTTTGTTTTAGAGTGGGGAAAACAATAGTCCACCCTGCGTCTTATTCTCCAGAGTAAGGAGGGAATCAGGTTGATGCTTCAGTCAGGGAGGAATCAAGATGGAGGTAATAGCAAGGCTCTTCTCCAGCTCCAGTGTTGTAAGCTTCAGCTTAGGATTCTAGAACTAAAGGCCCTTGGATGAGGTGGGGCAAGCTCCCATCTGTGAGACCTTTGTCCATACTTTTGGAATAGCTGGAGTGGCTCACCTAGCTGCAATAACATCTGGGCTGTTGCCAGAATTTTCTGCTTGGAGGGAAGAAATCGCACCCATTATCTTCTCAGTTTATAATGGAAAAAAAGCTGAAGTCAAATTAGTGTCCTTAAGTCCAACAGTTGGGATTGACTGAGTCAGTCCGAGTCTAGAACTGGACTCCATTCAGTGCTCTGTGTACATGGCCTTTGTCTTAAATACTTAATTCTAACAACAGTGGTAGCACTTATGGGTGGCTTGCAGAAATAGGAGAGACTTTCTTTTTAAGTTTATATATTTATTTTGAGAGAGAGGGAGAGCATGAGAGTGCAAGTGGGGAAGAGGCAGAGAGAGAAGGAGAGAGAGAGAGAGAGAGAGAGAGAGAGAATCCCAACAGTGCAGAGCCCCATATTGGGCTCGAACTCACAAACCGCGAGATCATGACCTCTGCCAAAGTCGGACACTTAACTGACTGAGCCACTCAGACACCCCAGGAATGGGAGAGACTTTAAATCCTCTGTACTCTTCATCAGCCTCCTTCATCAGCTCAAAGGCACTTCAAATTTAAAAATAAAGAATGTTGTCATTTGATATAGACCTGTCCTCAACCTTTCAAAAGTGTGAATATAAGCATCTTTAGAAAACTTTGCAAATATCTTGAGACTGTAGCACACGACCAAAGCTGATGCAGTAGGCTTGACGCCCAAATGTTGTGTCTTCATTACATAACCCCTAGTCACCCCCTCCCTTTCCAACCAGATTGTCCCCACCAGCCCCTCCCAGCACGGAATTCTAGATTCTAATGGAACAGTGGCGATGCCCACTGCTGCCTTCCCAGTGCCTAGAACATGCCGGGCTCCGTGCTAAGAGCTCTATATAATTATCTCATTTCTCCTTCCAATAACCCTTTGAAGGGAGAGGTTCTATCTCTTCTAGCAGATGGGGAAGCTGAGGTCAAGTCCAGCCCGCAGGCCTGAATGTGTCTAGTGAGACAGGCACTCCCCAGCTGTCACAGGTGCCAATGTTTCTGTTAGAAGCACATTTGCTCAGGGGCGCCTGGGTGGCTCAGTCGGTTAAGCGTCTGACTTTCGCTTAGGTCATGATCTCGCGGTTCGTGTGTTCGAGCCCCGCGTCGGGCTCTGTGCTGACAGCTAGCTCAGAGCCTGGAGCCTGCTTCAGATTCTGTGTCCCCCTGTCTCTCTGCCCCTCTCCTGTTCATGCTCTCTCTCTCTCTCTCTCAGAAATAAATAAAGGATTAAGAAAAAAATTAAAAAAAAAAAAAGAAACACATTTGCTCAAGCATGTAAGATAATGTTTTCTTTCTCTTAGCAGCATTACTGAGATATAAGTCACACTCCACACAAGTCACTGATTTAAGGCATGCAACTCAATGGTTTTCAGTGTATCCGCAGATATGTGCAACTCTCACCACTGTCCATTTTAGAACATTTTTGTCACCTTGTAAAGAAACCTTGTACCTGTGAAAACACCGCCTCACTACCTTTCTATTTCCCTCCACCAGCCCGAAACAGTCATGAACCCACTTCCTATCTCTATAGATTTTCCTCTTCTGGGCATTTCATATAAATGGACCATGTCACGTGTGGCCTTTGTGTCTGACTGCTTCCATTCAGCATCATATCGTCCAGGTTCCCCAGCACGGCCGTGTGTATCGGCGTTGCGTTTCTTTTTTATGAGAGAATAATATTCCATTGTGTGGATATACCACATTTTGTTCATCCATTCATCAGTTTGGGAGATAATGTTTAATGTTTAATCCTCACAACAGCCCTATGGGGAAAGTGTTATCACCATTATTTTACAGAGAAGGAAACTGAAGTGCAGAGAGATTACCCAACTCGCCCAAAGTCCCCGCAGCTGGTGAACAGCTGCTCAGCCATGGAGTTTGTTTGTCATTCCCAGTGGCCCCTGCTCCTTCCTTTTATTAGTCTTCGAGGCAACTCATGTGTACCTCAGCCCACTCCTGTATCCAAAATGGATCCAAAATGGTGCATCAAGAGTGGAATCCAAAATAATGCATCAAGAGCTTCCCCTCCTCGTTGCCTGCTCCCCACTCTTCACCCACACCCCTACGCTGACCACCCACCCAAACTTGGCTCCTTCTCCAGCCTATTCAATTCATTCCCTCACTCAGGAACATTCCGGAAAACCTCTTTGCAAGGCAGACAAACACCTTTATTCAACAATTGACGATTGGTCAACACACCCCTTCAAGGGGTGTCATTTGAGCCCTGTATAATCCTCATTATTCGGGACCTTGCTAATTCAATATTTGTGATCTTTTCAAGAGGCTTTGCTGGGCTACAGTATGATTCAGTTAGCAAACTTTTTTCCATTATGAATTACAAATTCATAGTGTAAACAAGATTGTAGGAGGTGTGTTTAAACAAAGTGTTTTCAAACCTCTTCAAAAATTGCAGAAACACCCAAGAGCAACCCAATAGCTGAGATGCAAGTCACACACAAGTCCTACCCACTCTTTTTTTGTTTTAAACTTATTTCTGAAAGAGAGAGAGAGAGAGAGACATCATGAGTATGGGAGGGTCAGAGGAGAGGGAAACACAGAATCTGAAACAGGCTCCAGGCCCTGAGCTAGCTGTCAGCACAGAGCCCGACACGGGGCTCGAACCCACGAACTGTGAGATCATGACCTGAGCCGAAGTCAGACGCTTAACCGACTGAGCCACCCAGGCACCCAGTCCTACCCATTCTTTAAGCAGGTCCCCTAAAGATCCAGCAGACAACCTTGCTAAATGGGAGAGTGGCGAGACTCTCGGTGTTCAACACACCGTGACTGCCTCCCCTTAAAATAAGTGATATATCAGACTCACTCTGATTCTCCGAACCAGTCCTGGTCTTCAGCCTCACTTCTTCTATAGAAGATCAGATTGTCTATGGCCATACCACCCTGAACGCGCCCGATCTCATCTGATCTCGGAAGCTAAGCAGGGTTGGGCCTAGTTGGTACTTGGATGGGAAAATCACATTCAGCAGAACAAGATATTGAGCCTCAAATTCCCTCTTGGGCCACAGTGGGCTGAGAAGCATTTCAGATGGGTTTTGGGAAGGGCCAGCAGAAAAGGAGTTTTGAAGAGAATTTCCAAACTGGGAGCTGCCTCCTCCCCTTCTCAGAACCATTAATCTTCCCACAGACACATTGCACTTAGTTGAAAAGTCTGAGGTCCGTGTGACTGCCACCTGAGACAAGCACTCTATGCCTTCAGCCTATCGAGTGCCACTTGCCTTTGATGCTGGCATTTCCTGTGGTCCAGCAAATGAAGAGAGGTGGGAAAGGCCAGAGTGCGGAGTTTCTGTGGACCCTAGTGTCTCCACAGTGAAACTTTCTACTTCTTTCTAGAATCTTAGGCTCCAGACTGTAAGATATTGTGGGCTCAGGCTGCCCCACCCTATCCAAGTTTAGAAGTTAACTATTTTTTTTTAATTTTTTAATGTTTATTTTTGAGAGAGAGAGAGAGATAGAGATAGAGACAGCGAAAGTGCAAGCAGGGGAGGGGCACAGAGAGAGAGGGGGACACAGAGTCCGAAGCAGGCTCCAAGCTCCGAGCTGTCAGCACAGAACCTGATGTGGAGCTCAAATCCACGAGCCGTGAGATCCTGACCTGAGCTGAAATCAGACTCTCAACTGGCTGTGCCACCCCAGGTGCCCCAAGAAGTTAACTATTTTATTTTTATTATTATTTTATAATGTTTTATTTATTTCTAGGAGAGAGAGAGAGAGACAGCGTGAGCAGGGGAGGGTCAGAGAGACAGGGAGACACAGACTGAAACAGGCTCCAGGCTCTGAGCTGGCTGTCAGCACAGAGCCCGACGCGGGGCTCGAACCCACGAACCGCGAGATCATGACCTAAGCGAAAGTCGGATGCTTAACCGACTAAGCCACCCAGGCGCCCCAGAAGTTAACTATTTTAAAGTAATGGAGAGATTTCAATCTTCTGTAGCATTCCGGGGGATGTGCCTTCTATCCTGTCTGCAGAGCAGTGTCAGTGACATCCTTTGGGGCTGGCCAGGTGGGGGTGAGAGCAAACTCAGCTGAACACAGAGGTTTATGACCCACAGGACCTTGGCTTCCACCAACCCCACTGGTGTGGATTCAAGGACTGGTGGGGGCAGGGAAGTGGGAACTGTCTTCCTAACTGACTTTGTAGCTGACTTCTCTCTGGGCCCCTGTCTCTCCTCCCACAAAATGGAACATTTGGCTGGAAGGGACCGCCAAGAGCTTTCGACTCATGCCCTAATTCTGTTCTTTTGGTAGAGGCTGCCTGGAGAACTGTATCCAGAAGGATTTGGAGGGTTTGGGGAAGGGCAAGAACTGGGATCAATTAGCGACGTCTAAGGAAGGAGAGTCGTGGCTCCGATTCCTTGCCATATATTTGCCACTCCTGACATTGACATCCAAAGTCTCCTTTGGCTCCAATATCATATGATTTTATGATTTTTTTGACTGTCGCTGTTTTCTGGGCCTTCTCCAAGGACCTATTTCAAGAGCTGTGCCCCCTCCCTTGAGCTCTATAGACAATTGCTTGTAGGCTAGGGTTAGGCCATGCAAATTAAGGACAAGCAAGGCCAGAGGAGGCCGGCTCTCCTCGAGCCTAGAAATAAGCCCCTAGTGGAGTCTTTTTCTGTCTACACTGAACTGGAACCCACGGGGCACAGAGCATCGCCAAATGCAAACGACCTGTTCCAAGATTACCCAATCTGAGACAAATGTAGATGTGTGGCCTCTGTCTGCATGGTTTAGGCAAGGAGGACTAAGAAAGCCAAATACCATCCGAAAAAAGCGAAAATAATTTTGAACCAGGGCTGCTGAGAACGGGTCAGGCTCCCTGTCTGGAAAGCACAGGGGTCATGGCAACAGTGCCATGAGGTAACGTGTGCCAAGTGCTCAACACAGAGCCTGGTACCAGTAATCAATACCCGATAAAAGCGATCCAGGGTTCATGGGATTATTCCCTAAGATCACTCTTTGGTGGCATTGGGCCTAAGGATATTAAATCTATTCCACAACCAGCCCCCGCCCCCCCCCCCCACCCGGCATCGGCAGGGCGGGAGCCTGCTATCTCACCGCCGGGGCCCCGCGTTGGCCAGTTCCAATAACACGATTAGTCATTTTTCATTCCTGAGATGTCTACCCATGGGTGGGTGCATGTGTGCATGTGTGAGTGTGTATGTGCCTTTCAGAGCAGGGGAAAATCCATATTCTCTCTCTTCTGACCGAATTAATCAAATAAATCTTCTGTAAGGAGCTGCTAAATGAATCACAGATGGTTCTGCCTTTTACAGGTTGCAGAAAGCACCCGTTACAGTTCTTTTAATTTATCAGAGGAAAAAAGATGCCCTCGTGTGCCCCTTCCCACTTGCAATAATAATCAGAACCAGTCTATTTTCCGAGGGTCCGAGACTCATTTTCCAAAAATGTGTATCAATAGATGTAACAGCGGGAAGATTATTTTGCCAAGTTCCAGCCTCCAGCACAGCAAAGGTGCCCTGGCTGGGGAGAGCGTTTATAAAACCACATTTAATAAAAGAGAGTGTTATATTAAGTATGTTTGCTAGTGTATTTAAGCATATGGTTTCCATATCAGGCGTAAAGATGGCAAACACATGCTTTACCTTCTTTCTAACCTTTCCTGGAGACGTCCTTTCCAGGGGGTGGTGGGATGGGAGGATTTGGGGTGGATGTGAGTGTGTGTTTTGTTTTGCTTTTTACAACTCAGGCGCACATGGAAAAGCACCAAGGAATGTTCAGAAAACATGTGAAGACTCCGGCTTTTCTATTTATGTAATTAGCCCGAGAAACTTGCTTTGCGTACTTTCTCCGGCGGCCCCAACATTCCCCCAGCGCTCTCTTGCTTCCTCCGAGGCACTTGGGGCTGGCTGACTTTAAAGTGTGAATCAATTTCAGCTGCAAAAAACTGGAGCTCCTGGATTTTTAAACGTGAACCCTTTGGTAAAGCGGGAGTTCCAGGGATGGCTGTCCTGCTTTGTGTCTCTGTGTTCCTGCTCACCGGTGAGCCGTCCGACTCCAGGATTCATCTGCCTGAAGATCCCTTTTTGGTACTTGGGTTGTTGGGTATTGAGGAGTCTTTCTTTTTCCTTTACATCAGAGGCAACAGGCTGTGGCCTGTAGGCCTGGGGTCCCCGGAAAGGCAGCCGGGAAAGACCTCCTTGGCCCACCACCCTAAAATCCTCTAAACAATCCCCCGATTCAGGGACAACCCCAGAAGCCAAAATGCCAAGCCAGGAAGGAGATCGGGTGGGGGCATCCGCAGTGGGGCCGCCCTGCCCACCCCCACCAGCCCAAACAGATTTGCCTGAGCGAGTTATAAATCTACTGGTACCATTTCTTTTTCGTCACTTGCCTAATCCTGTGCCCTTCGTTTCATGTGCTGTAATTATTAACATCTGCTTTCTGAGCCTGGGCCGCGTGGAGTTTGCAAAGGCAGTTTTCAGTCTAGAACAATGGTGACAGCTGTTTCATTTAGCCTAGGGCCAGCACTTCCTGTTCAGTCTACATCTGCCCTCCTGTGTCCAATTTCTGTTTCGGGGTCTTGTGTTTTGTTTTCTGGGGGTTTTTCCCCCTTCATCTGACCTTACTCTATGTTTAAGACGAATTTCTAACTTAGCGCTCCAGCTAGCATTTCTAGCACATATGCTTATTAGATTGGCGACAGCCGGCGAAAGATAGGAGAAAGTCAGAATTGTCCCCACCAGCTAGCACAGTGGAGGGCAGAGGCAGAAAGGAGGGCTGACCAGGGAACCAGGGAACCAGACTCGAAGGAAATTCCTGGGCCTTAAGGGTGTAAAATAGGTTGACCTCTCGGGAGCTTAAGACACAGGGGAAAATGGGTTCAGCTCATCTGTCCCCTGGCCCGGTGTCATCTCCATGGGTTATTAGGTAAGGGGTCACCCAAATATCCCCATGGGGGAACTGTGTGTTCCTGGGTGGCCACAAGCACTCACAGGCCCTTCTCCTGTGGGAACCACGCAAACCCATCAGGTGGGCCAAGATTCAGAGGACCCGGATTCACTGTTTCCCACTGAGTCACCAGCAGTGCAATAAAAAAAATCCTTTCTAATTGGCACAGGGAGGTCTGTGAGGGTGGGGAAAGGATGTGGTGTGGATAAGGGAGTGAAGGAATCCAGCTTTGGATGGTCAGCCTGGACCCTTTTCAGCATACACGGCTGCATGTGACTAAAGAGAGTGGAGAGTGTTCGAGACCCGCCCCCAGCCACTGCTGGATCACACAGAAGCAGCCTCTTCGTGGGTAAGAGCTTGCGGGGATGGGGCTGGTGTCCTGTGGGGGCGTGGGGGCAGGGCGCAGGGGCCAGATCGCTGGTGTCTCCCTCCGACCAGGACTTCCCGAGTCTGCCTGGACCTCCACCCAGCTCGGGACATCGGGAGTGGCAAAGCCCCTGGAGATCTACTGCCCACACCCCGTCTTTATTTTTCTCAGCAGATGGAGAACCTGAGCTCTGGGGTGGGGGCTGGGGGCGCCTCCTCTATTTGCAGCCTGGCCGAGCTTGAGTGTACCGCTAGAGGAACAGATGAGGGTGACTCTGTGTTGCTTCTAGAAGCTTATGGTATTGTCACCATTTTATTTATTTATCTATTGATCTATCTATTTATTTGAGAGAGAGAGAGAGCGAGAGAGCAGAGGAGGGGCAGAGAGAGAGGGAGACAGAATCCAAAGCAGGTTCCGCGCTGCCAGTGCCGAGGCCGACGCAGGGCTTCAACCCACCAACCGTGAGATCATGACCTGAGCCCAAATCAAGAGCCAGACTCTCAACCGACGGAGCCACCCCAGGTGCCCCTATTGTTTCCCCATTTCTAGATGAAGCATCTCTTTCAATCCCAGACCCTCTCTGCCCTTCTAGGTGGCTCCCATGAAAATAACTGTGGCTCCACTCCCCAGTGGGAGCAGTGAGCGAGTTAGAGAGAGCCCGGCTGTGGCTCTCAGTGCTGTAGGCCTGTTCTAGAACCTCTGCTTCTAGTGGCCAGCGTAGAGCCGACCCCTGCAGGTCTGGAAGTTTGTGCTGACTAGACGGTGGGGTCATGGAGGTTCCTGGCACACCATTGAGGGCCCCCGTGTCTTCGCAGGGGGTAAGCGGGCAGAAGGAAGAGCTCAGGTGTGAAAGAGAGGTGGCCGACAGGGTCCTGCCTCCCCCCCGCCCTCCCCACCAGGTGTTAGGGGTGCAGAGAGGACAAGGCCTGGGCCCCGGGAAGAGTCACCATTCCCAACCCTTGACTGGAGTCTGGAGTGGCTGGACCCAGGCAGGGATGGGGGTCACAAGAGACTTTCCTTAAGCTCTGGAATCAAAATGGTGGATGGACCAGATGGGGCTGGGCCTGGGCAACATTTGCCCTGTAGGAGAGCCTCTTCCCTGCACCCACTCTTCCTGCCCACCAGCCCAGCCCCTTCCCTGCCCCCCCCTCCCTTCTCACTCACTCCTTTACTTCTTAAAGTTAATTGCAACTTTTTGCTCAGCGCTCTGATCTGGATAAGCCACATCTCATTAGAAAAAGATTTAGCTGGAGCCAAAGCAGGCGGGAGAAGGAATCCCTAATCAACAGAGAAAAGATTTGGGTGTAATTGCTCTCTCCCGCCTCTCCCCACAGCCCCCCTCCGATCTTTCTCTGCTCATTAATCTGAAAAGAAAGTCGCAGCCCAATGTCTCGGTGTTCAAGTATCTGCTGTGGCAGCAAACACATCAAAGTGCTTTGGGGTTTTCTTTTGCAGGGGCGTCTTCACAGAGAGCTTTGGTTGTTGGGGTAAATACAAGTAAAGCATTATGGTTGGTGGGCGGAGTGTATGAAGCACCTTGGTTGGGAGAGTAAAACTTTTTGAGTGTGTGTGTGTGTGTGTGTGTGTGTGTGTGTGTAAAGTGCTTTGGTAGTTGAGGAAGGTATGAGTGGGTGTGTGAACCCTTTGGTTGTTCAGGTGTGTGTGTGTGTGCGCGTGCGAAGCTCTTTGATCATTGGTGTGTGTATATGAAGTGCTTTGATTATTGGATGGGTATGTGAAGCCCTTTTGATTACTGAGCATGTGTGTGTGCATGTGTGTGTGTGTGTGTGAGCATGTGCATAAAGTGCTTTGGTTGTTGGTATGTGTGTGTGTGTGAAGTCCTTTGGCTGATAGAGAGGTGAAAACACTTGGTGTGTGTGTGTGTGCTTAGATACGTGTGCTTGTGGGGGTGAAATGCTTTGGGGGTTGGGATATGATCAGCTGGTGTGCAGGGAAACCCTTCCGTTGTTTGCACATGGGTGTGAAATGGTTTGGTTGTTGAGAGGTGCATAGTAGTGCGTAATAGCCCTTCAGTGTGTGTGTGTGTGTGTGTGTGTGTGTGTGTAGGTGCTGTGCTTTGTTTGTTGGGGGTGTGTGTGTCCACAAAGGCGTTAGTAACCCCTTTGGTCTTTTCCTCTTGCCCCAATTAAATCCCAACAGATGTTTGAGTGGTGATACGCGGCAAATGAATTTTGGAGCAAACCATCTCCCCAGGTAGGGACTCCGGGTCTTTACACATGCGGCAATGAAATGACAGAGCATTTTCATGCTCTTCTTCAAAATTTGGAAATGTTCTACCATGACCATGTGTTCCTTTGTAATGGGGGAGGGGAGAGAGAGATGTTCACTAGTTAATTTTTTCATTGAAAAAGGACTGCACTCTCAAAGAGAAGAAAAGCAGTACGATGCACTCCCATACACTGAATACCCCGAGGGCCTGCATCATGAAAAGTCAACCTCTCTCGTCCACCTGCCCCTGGCTCCCACCTGAATCACCGCCCACCAGTCATTTCTGCACCATTCCAAATAGCCTCCGTGCTTGTGTGTTCCACGGCGGCTCATCGCCGCTCTGCACTTTGCTTTCTTCACTTAACAAATTATATCAGAAATTGTTCTGATCTCTAGCAGCATAGGTTGACATGAATGTTGTGTTTCGAATCCATAAAATTAGTTAATTGGGAAAATCATTAAGGCTCTCTGATCCTGAGTACAAACCAAAGTATTGGGGAGTCAGCTCTATCTCCAGTAGAAGCTACTACTAGTAGCCTGGTGCAATGCTAATCCTCATATGTGCTGCTTTGTTCAGTCCTCAGAAGACCCTGGGAGGGAGTTATTATCCCATTTGTAGATGAGGACAGCGCTAACGGAGTGCGGGAACTGGCTAACGTCACACTGTGAGCGGCAGGGTCAGAATCTAAACCCAGGCAGTCGGAAGGCAGAGCACTTGCTCTCAGCCACTGCCTTCTGGAAGAAGGTAAGGAACTGTCTGGGAGCTGGAGGTAAAGGGAGACTGGGAGAGTACCCCCAGACCAATGGGAAATCAGGGCCCCAGGGCTTCACTCTCCCACCTACCTTTCCCCCTGTGGCCCAGCCCAGGCACCTGCCCCCCCCACCCCTCCTGAGCCCCAGGGACCACTGTCAGGGGAATCCAGGCAGAGAGTGGTCCCATTTTCCCATCTCAGCCCCACTGTGGGTGAGCCCTGGCTGTTTCTCTGAGCACAGCCTCTGCACAATCACACCCTTGACCCCAAAGTATTATCATATGCAGGTGCTGGCCGCAGAGGTGGGGCTCCCTCGGAAAGACAGGGTTTCAGTTCAGGCCACCAAGCTGAGCCAGGGGCTCTGAGGCAATGTTCTAAGTTGGAAAGCCAGAGCCCTGGGCCCCAGAGCTGGCGGGGAAGGGAGGGCACACTTCCTCCGGCTCCCCTCGCCCTCCTCTCCTCTCCTCGTCCCGACTGGGCTTTTGTCTACTGTGCAGTTGTTATGAACACTCCTGGCGAGGACATAAAATGGACATGAAGATTTGCAGAGTGTGCAGAGGTCCTGGGTGTGGCCCTGGAGGAAAAGAATCTGGGGAGGGAAGGTTTTCAAAGGCACCCAGGGACCTGCTCAGAGCAGGGAAGTCCTGGGGATTTAGCACCTTAACTGCTGAGCCCAAAGGCAGACCCTCCAGACTGATCAGGGTCCCAGCAGATTGCCCTCCGGCTACATGAAGTCAATCTGTCCCAGACAAGGTGGAGACTCTTAAAATACAGAACCATGTGCTCTGAATGTTTATCAAGGCCTAGAAGAGTGCCATCCAGTGCACTAGCCACTTGCCACGTGGCGCTACTAAGCGCTTGAAATGTGGCTCATCCAAATTGAGGTAAACTGTAAGTACCAAATCCACACCAGAGATTGAAGACTTGGAGAGAAAAGCAAATGTGAAGTGTCTCCTTAACAGTTGTATATTGATTAGATATTTAAATGATAACGTTTTGAATATATTGGGTTAAATGAAACTAAATATAAAAATTAAAAACAGTGCATGTATCTCAAGTACTTTGATTCACCTGATTCCTTTACCTTTTTAAATTTTTTATTTATTTTTGAGAGAGAGAGACAGAGTGCAAGCAGGGGAGGGGCAGAGAGAGAGGGAGGGAGACACAGAATTTGAAGCAGGCTCTGTGCTCTGAGCTGTCAGCACAGAGCCCGAAGCGGGACTCAAACTCACGAGCCAGGAGATCATGACTTGAACTGAAGTCGGATGCTTAACTGACTGATCCACCCAGGTGCCCCTCTTTTTAATTTTTTTTTAACATTTATTTATTTTTGAGAGACAGAGCCTGAGCAGTGGAGGGGCAGAGAGAAAGGGAAACAGAATCCGGAGCAGGGACCAGGCTCCGAACTGTCAGCATAGAGCCTGATGCAAGGCTTGAACTCTGTAACCATGAGATCATGACCTGAGCCAAAGTTGGAGGCTCCACTGACTGAGCCACCCAGGTGCCCCTTCCTTAACCTTTTTTTTTAAAGTGACCACAAGAAAACTTCAGATTACATATGTGAATTTGTGGCACCTATTACATTCGTGTTAGCACAGGCCTGTAATACCTCCTTTTGTGAATATTGTTATTCCCATTTTTTGATGAACAAACCAGTTCAGCGGTTGAGTGGCTTGACCAAGAACATCAGCTACTGAGCCACAGAAGCCAGAATTCACATCATGAGAGGCCAGTGATCCCGGTTGGAGAGTTTCCTAAATTTGATGAAACTCTTAAAACGAGATGTATTGTTTTGACAAGAGCTCATGCAGAAGTGTCTAGTGCCAGCAGGGACTGAAGCCAATTTGGAATCTGGGAAGGCACAATTAAAGCCTGCAACTTGGTCATTAGGGTGATCTCCCAACACTAACCAGGAATGCTAAGGTGCAGGATATTTGTTAGTGCCTAGCGGTTGGGTGGGCTTCTCAGTTCTCCCAGTGAACTTGGGCTGCTCCCTCCCCCTCTCTGGGCCTCAGCTTCTCCACCTGTGAGCAGCAGGGGCTGCGTTAAATGTTCTCTGAAGTTCATCAGGATCCACAGTGCATCTCAACAGACTCTCCCCTCTCAGGGGTTGAGAGTGAGCCGGAGAGCAGCTCGCTGGGTCCTTGGACAGGAGGCAGCTCTCTTGTGCCACCTGTGAGATGGGGACGAGAATGGCATGGACTTCAGAGAGTTGCTCAGAGGGCTAATGAGATCTCTCTCCGCATGCCTGGCACACAGGAAGCACCCAACACGTGCGGCTCTCGTCCTCACTGCAGTGGGATCCAGGTTGACCAGCTGGCTTGGATAGTTCTGGGTCGGGAACTCAGATTCACAAGCAGTATCTGCCTGGGGACTTCCCCCTAACCTGGCTCACTCCAATGCTGAATGTGGTCAAAGGTAGGATCACCTGGACTTGGCCTTCTACAGACTTTGTTACAGCTGCAACTCATTTCCCTGATTACATGAGTAACAGAAGCACCCAGGAAGAGGCCGGCTTGGCGGCGGCCCAGAGGACCGTATTGCAGAGCGAGACTTGAGGTTCCTGTAACAGAGCGTCTCCTGGGCTCCTGGCACGTTCGGAGGAAGCCGGGAAACTTCCACCTCCCCCCAGGTGCCGTGACGATTTGTAGTGTTACTTCTTTCCCTCAGTGGTAGTGGTCAAGTGTCACTTTTCCATCCTTTGGAGGAGGGACGTAGAGCCGAGGCCACAAACCTTCTTCACCCCCTTCCCCCCCACCATGGGAGGACTCTGACCTTGGTCTTCTCGACAGCTGTTTTCATTTTTTTACCCTTGAACTGTGGGTAAACAGCATCTCAGATAAAAGCTTTATCAGCTCAGTAGCTCACCCTTTACATACAAGTTCTTTCTCACAAATACAAGGCTGCATGAAGAGTAAATTGAGCCGAATTTTGTCTCCTGGGTTGTTGTTTTGGATTTAATTGGGAGGAACCCGGAATTCAAGAGTGCGGGCTCCCAGCTGTCTCTGGCGTTCATCGGCTGCCACCTGCTGGGCGATGCCGGTATGACATGGTCTCCATGGCTGGCCGGCCATGTTTCACCAGAGGTGAAGAGGTTCGTCCGTTCAATCAGAAAACGTATGTTGAGGGGGAACTGTGTTCCAGGCATAGTTCTAGGCACTTGGGGTTCATCAGTGCACAAAACTGACACAGATCTCTATTCTTCTGGAGCTTCCATTCTTGCGGGGGGTAACAGGCAATCGATGATAAACAATAAACAATACCAAGAGTTAGAAAGTGAAGAGTGCATGGGGGAAAATGACAAAGTAGAACCTGTGCAGGAGATGAGCTGCAGTTCAAAAGGTTTTCTGGGTCGGCCTCATTGAGAAGGTGACTTGAATAAAGGATGGAAGGAAACAAAGGCTCTCTACCTCAGAGAATGGATGTAAGGACGAAGGCCCTGGGGCAGGACTGGGCTCTGTGCATTCAGGGAGTAGTCAGGAGGCCAGGGTAGCTGAACAGAGGGAGTCAGGGAAGCGGAGTCAGAGAGGTGCTCAGAAAGAGGGAGAAGAGCCACATAGTACCGAAGCTTGTAGGCCGTTGCTGGTCGTGACTGGCCTGGGCTACCATCACAAGATATCGTGGTGGCTTACTCAATAGATGTTTACTGCTTACAGCTCTGGAGGCTGGGAATCCCAAGATCAAGGTGCCAGCCAATTCAGGTTCTGGTGAGGGTCCTCTTCCCAGCTGTGAAGAGCGACTTCTCACGGGGCTCACACAGCCTTTCTTGGCCTCCTTGCTGTCTTCTCCGTACAAGGCCAGTCATCCCACCATGTGAGCCCCACGCTCGTGACCCAATTGAGCCCTAGTTACCTCCCAAAGTCTCAAAATGCCATCACAGTGGGGATGAGGGGCTTCAGCATATGAGTGTGTGTCTGTGTGTGGGGGGGAACAAACATTCCATCCATAATATCGGCTTTTACTTCAGAAGTGCCATGGGTGGTGGGGGAGGAGGCCGAGTCCGCGGCCTCGCGATACCAAGGTGTGTGGAAAATGCTCTCAAAAATCACAAGCCGCTCTGGTAATCAAATGGGAAAATAGAGTCAAGCCATGTGTGTTGAGGTGATGCGTGTGTGTGGTCTGTGAGTGTGTGCATGAGTGAATGTCTGACGGTGCGTTTGTTGTGGGA
The DNA here is from genome assembly GCF_003009895.1 of Hyaena hyaena. Lineage (NCBI taxonomy): Eukaryota > Metazoa > Chordata > Mammalia > Carnivora > Hyaenidae > Hyaena > Hyaena hyaena. The sequence goes on along the minus strand of NW_024080755.1, from coordinate 1,283,567 downwards.
GGGGTGTAGGTGTACGGGGGTGTGATATGGAGCAAATGCTCACCAAGTGATGGAATGCTTCGTTCTCCCTTTATTTATACCCCGAGCTTCTTTCTCAGTATCTGTTTGCTGAGATCATTGAGGCCTGTCGGTCCCTCACTGTCCTTTCCCTCCAGCTCTGCCCCAAACCGTGTGACCAGGAAGGCTCATGTCCTCTCGGCATGTTTATATGCAGCAGGCTGACCCCTCCTCCCTCAGCCCTGCAAATGTACCCGGCTGTCTTGCCTCCCGCAACTTCTGCTGCTCACCCCACTTCTCAGGAGTGGAGCCCACCCTTCCCCTAGCCTCTTACAGAGGGTGAGACCCACCACAGCTGTGCCCAAAGGAGATGACCGTCTCCTGGAACCCCAAAGTCATGAGTGGACTCAATCGCCCAGTGTGGAGGGAGGTCAGAAGTGCTTGAGCTGTGGAAGCCAATTCAGCGGCTTTAAAGCCTACCTTTTCCACTTCCCAACTTAGGGATTGGAGGAGAATTCTTTAATGTCTTTCAGCTTCTGTTCCAGTGGGAAGGTCAATACTCATCTCATGGTGTAGTTGAGGGGACTATAGGGATCTGTCTGTCACTTGTGTCCCTGATATTTTACTGAGCACCTACAATGTGCCAGGTGCTGGTCTCGGTGCTGGGGGACAATCATGAACTCTCATTAATGTATGTTCCAGTGGGATGTAATGTTAAGTGTGATAAGATGTCAGACTTTCAAAAGCAGGCGTTCAGGTTTCTAAAAGCACATACTCAGTACACTCTCAGTTGTTACAATGTGTGTATGTGTGCATGCACGTGTGTGTATGTATGGAGGATACCAAGAGATGGATATTGGAGGTACTGTATAACACCATTTATATTTACTTTTAAGTACAATACAAATCATTTTTAAGTAAATATTTTAAGTAACTATAAATCACGCTGTATAAATATTTTTAAGATCTATCTCAATAGCATTGCTCTTAAAACGTTTACCAGAAATATAAACATTAACAACTTCAGGATAATGATCCCTGATGAAAGACAGAGAGAGAGAGCGGGGTTGGGGGGGAAGAGAATGGGATTTGGAACTAGATGTTTGGTCACATCTGTAACACTTTATTTCTCTGTAAGAAATCACCTGAAGCAAATATGGCAAAATAATAACATCCACTGAATATTTTTGGATTTATTATTTCAATTACTAAATGCAAATATGAGTCCTACGTTACATGTACTATTTCTGATTAACCTATCAGTAAACTGAGGCTCGATGAGTTATTGCAGCAAACGGGAAGCCAGTAATTGAAAGTAAGTGTATTTAAATTTGGAGTCTTAGCTCATTTCATTAAACCATCCTACCTTCTGAATGTAGGTTTGTATAGAACTGGATGCTATTTGCTATTATTTTGTTGAAAATTTATGCATCTGAGTTTATGAAAGATATTGGACTACGGTTTTCTCTTTTTATTATTAAACCTTATTTTTTCAGAACAGTTTTAGGTTCCCAGCAAAATTGAATGGAATTCAGGGTATATTCATTGAACCTACCCTGACGCATCACTATTGCCCAAAGTCCACAGTTTACATTAGGGATCGCGCTTGGTGTTGTATATTCTATGGGTTTAGACATATGTATAATGATGTGTATCTACCATTGCGGTACCACACAAAGTAGCTTTACTGCCCTGAAAATCTTCTGCTCTCTGCCTACGTACCCTCCCTCCCCTTGACCCTTGCAGCTACTAATCTTTTTACTGGTTCCAAAGTTTTGTCTTTCCAAGAATGCCGTATAGTTGGAATAATACAATATTGAGCCTTTTTCAGATTGGCTTCATTCACTTGGCACTGTGCCTTTAGGTTTCTTCCATGGCTTTGCGTGTCTTGATACCTCATTTCTCTTTAGTGCTGAATGGTATTCCATTGTTTGGATGCCCCGCAGTAGGGTTATCCATTCAGCTACTGAGGGCTATTGTGGTTGCCTCCAATTTGGGACTATTATGAATAACACTGCTATAAACATCTGCGCGCACATTTTTGTGTGGACATTAAGTTTTCAGTTTATTTGGGTTCAGGTTATTTGAGTAAATACCAAGGGGTGCCATTGCTGGATCGTATGGTAAGGGTGTGTTTAGTTTTGGAAGAAACTGTCTATCTGTCTTCCAAAGTGGCGGCACCGTTTTTTGTTCCCACCAGCAGTGAATAAGAGTTTCTCTTGCTCCACATCCTTGCCAGTGTTGGATTTGGGCCATTCTAATAGGTGTGTGGTGGTATCTTGTTTTAATTTGAATTTATGTGATGGCTTATGATAAGCTTTTCTTTCTTTCTTTCTTTCTATCTTTCTTTCTTTTGGGGGGGAGGCATCTACGTATCTTCTTTGGGAAGGTCTGTTCAGATATTTTGCCAGTTTTTAAAAGCCAGATTGTTTGTTTTCTTATCATTGAGTGTTCTTTGAGTAGTAGTCCCTTACCAAATGGATCTTATGCAAATATTTTCTCCCAATCTGTAGCTTGCTTTCTCATTCCCTTGACTTTGTCATTTGCAGAGAAGAAGTTTTTAGTTTTAATGGTGTCTAGCTTACCAATTACTTCTTTCATAAATGGGGCCTTTCTAAAATGTCACTTCTATACCCAAGATCATCTAGGTTTCCAGCTATGTTCACCTGCCCTTCTCTTTCTAGTTTCCTAACATGGATGCTTAGATTATGGATTTCAGATAGTTCTTCTTTTCTAATATATGTATTTAATGTTATAAATTCTCTTCTAAGCACTGCTTTCCCTGCAGCCCACAGATTTGGGTAAGCTACACTTTCATTTTCCTTTAGTTGAAAATACTTTAAAATTTCTCTTGAGATTTCTTACTTGACCCATTCGTTATTTACAAGTGTGTTGTTTAATCTCCCAGTGTTTGGGGATTTTCCAGCTATCTGTCTGTTATTGATTTCTAGCTTAATTCCATTGTGGTCTGAAAGCAGACATTGAATGACTTCTTTTCTTTTAAATTTGCTAACGTGTGCTTTATGACCCAGAATGTGGTCTACTTGGTGAATGTGAGCTTGAGAAGAATGTATTCTGCTGTTGCTGGAAGAACTTTTCCTATTAAAGCCATTAGTGTATTACTCACAGCTTTTAAAAATTCCTGGCCTGAGAATTCAAACATTTCCTGCTGTTTCCGACTCTGGTTGTAATGCTTGTTCAGGCTCTTCAAACTGTGTGTGTGTGTGTGTTTTTTTTTTTTTTTTTTTTTTTTGCCTGTTAGTAAACAGGACTTTAGGGATGTTTTGATAAGGTGGGGTGGGGGTGTAGGTTGTGAGGAAGCATTCTTTAGTCCTACGATTAGGTCTCAGTCTTTTGGTGAGTCTATGCCCCTGGACTGTGAACTTCATGGGTACATCTGTCCCCACTGGCCCTCAACCTAGGCGGGAAAGGATGGTACGATGGAGCTAGAGTTGCATATGCCCCTTCCTTCACGTGAAGGACTGAAGTAGGCTGGAGCTTAGTACTTCTTCTCACCCAGGTCTATTAGGCTCTGATAAAACCCCAATAGGTTATTCTCAAAGAAAGAGCTTCTCTCCAGGGCAAGCCTTGTTGAGAACAGAATTATCTTTACGATGTTCCCTTTGTCCAACCCGCTGCTGGAAACACAAGGGAATTTTTCTCAGATGTTCTCTGTGAGAACCTGGTGGAGCACCTGGAGATAAAATTCACAAAAACATGGGGGCCGCCATGACTGGGCTCCCTGGAATTTGTAATTCACAGACTTATGTGCACTGAGCCTGCGCACCTTTGTCAATTACACTTCCAGGTTCCTCCCCTTCCCCTCCACCCCCCACTGATTTCCCCAGAGGTTTCTGTCAGTGGGTTTCTGCTCTGGCAAACTGATTCTCTGCATGCTCTTGTCTGTGTCTCCAGTTTGGAGGGTTGTGGTTTGCTCTGTGACCTCACTCCTTTGACGGATCAAAGAAGGGCTGGGGATTTTTCAGTTTGTTCAGCTTTTTATTGGTTGGGACAAACTGGTACCTTCCACACCCCTTAGTTACCAGAGTGGAAACCAAAAGTCTCCTGTCTCCTTGCCTTTGTGTGGTTTGGGCACACAAGGAGAGCCACTAGCTTCAGCACGTGAGCTGAGAAGTGCTCCCTCTTCTTCTAGTTTCTGGAAATGATGATGTAAAATTGATGTTAACTCTTTTTAAACGTTGGAAGAATTCTCCAGGGAAATGATCAGAGGCAGATTTTTCAGAAGCATTTTAAATTTTACAAACTCAATTTCTTTGATGGCTCTATGCCTTTTCAGCCTGTCTATTTCACGTCGGCTGTGTTTTGGTAGTTCGTGGTATTTGAGGAATCGCTCCATTTCTTTTAAGTGGTCATTTAGGAACATAAAGATGTTTAAAGCATCTGCTTATTATCCTTTTGATGGCTGAAGGGTCCATGGAAATATACCCAGTCTCATTTCAGATACTGATTATCTGTGTCTTGTTTTTCTTTGTCAGTCTTGCTAGAAGTTCATCAATTCTATTGACATTTTTAAAGAATGAGCTTTTCATTTTATCTTTGCTCTATTTTTCCATGTATGGTTTCACTGATTTCTGCTCCTACCTTTATTATTTCCTTCCTTCTGCTCAGGTTTGGTTTTCTTTTTCTTAGAAGTGAGACCTTAGGTTGCTCATTTGAGACATTTTCTCTTTTCTACCGTTAGAATTCAGTGTTATAAATTTCCCTCTCAGTCCTGCTTTAGCTGCACCCCACATATGTTGATGTTATACTTTAATTTTCACTCAAGTTCTATGGATTTTGTTAGTTCCTTTGAGATTTCTCTTTGACCCATGAGTTATTTCGAAGCATACTGCTTAATTTCTAAGCCATTTTTTTGTTCCCTTTCTACTCACTGAATTGCAATCACTATCTTTGATATTATTTTACCTTCATGAGAACCACACTTTGTTCTACTGTTACATCACTAAGGACAATAATATGTGTTCAAAAAATAAAGAATGAATGATGGAAACATTTAACCTTAAAATCAACAAAGAAAACACTAATTTATAAAGACACATGCATCCCTATGTCCATCACAACATTGGTTACAATAGCCAAGATATGGAAGCAGCCTAAATGTCCACTGATCGATGAATGGATAAAGATGTTTTATACACACACACACACACACACATACACACACACACAATGGAATATTAGCCAGCCATAAAAAGAACGAAACCTTGTCATTTGTAACAACATGGATGGACCTAGAAAGTATTATGCTAAGTAAAGTAAGTCAGACAGAGAAAGATAAATGTTACATGATTTCACATATATGTGGAATCTAAAACACAAACAAAAAATAAAAAACAAAACAGGAACAGTTTCGTAGATAGAGGAACAAACTGATGGTTGCCAGAGGGGCAGGAGTGGAGGGATGGATGAAATGGGTGAAGGGGATTAAGAGGTACAATCTTCCAGTTTTAAAATACATAAGACACGGGGATGTAATGTACAGTATAGGGAATGTCGTCAATGAGATTGTAGGGGTGCCTAGGGGGCTCAGTCGGACAAGCGACCGACTTCAGCTCAGGTCATGATCTCATGATTTGTGAGTTCGAGCTCTGCATTGGGCTCTGTGCAGACAGCTCAGAGCCTGGAGCCTGCTTCGGATTCTGGGTTTCCCTCTCTCTGCCCCTCCCTTGCTCGCATTCTGCCTCTGTCTCTATCTTTCGCAAAAAATAAATAAACATTACATAATATTGTAACAATTTTGTATGGTGACAGATGGTAGCTGGGCTCATTGTGGTGACTATTTCATAATGGATACAAATATCAAAATACTACATTGTGCACCTGAAACGTATACAATATTGTATGTCAGTTACTCTTTAGTAAGAAAAAATAATAAGGACGAAACAGCTAAAAGGGGAGAGAGAGGTATCAGAATATTGATGGTGATCACCACTGGCTGGGGAAATATGGGTCTCTTTATTTTCTTCTATCTTTCATATTTTTCAAATTCTCTGCAGTGAGCGTGTACTACTTTTATAATCAGGTAAAGGCATTATAAAAGTGTGACCTCCTGTTTCTCATCATTTCCATTCCCTCCCTGGCAGGTTTTTTCAGAATTCAAATTGCTGGAAAAGCTGAAGATGAGAGGCAGGGCTAAAGAGACCCTCAGGAAGGTCCTGGAGCCGACATGACCCAGACACCCTCGGGGACACAGGTAAGGATGGTGCAGGCCATCACTTTTGCTGGCTTCTGAGATTCCAGCTACAATCACTGTATCATGTGCATTTCGTGTGACGAGCGTCCATTTCATCCTTCTCACCACCCAGAGGCTCCTACAGATCACATGAATTAATGCTCATTCCAGGAGATCTGGTTTGCCATTGGAAAGACAACATCCATCTGCCTAAGTCCAGCCGTCAACATACCTTTGGCAATTCACTTTGAGGAAACAGTATTGGTGTTTGCTCTCAAGGTGATTGGTGTGCAAAAGATGACCAAAAAAAAATTGGAGGGAGCAGAGAAGAGATGCTGTAACTTTGTTGGGGTTTTTTTTGTTGTTGTTTGTTTGTTTTGTATATAACCTGCTTCTACACCTTTGGTCATAGCCTCTTCATGTGTTTTCAAGGCAATTTCTTTGGGGAGCTAGTAGACAAGACAGTGGTGGTAAAGCTGGCCAGGGAGCCCCACTCCAACAGTTCTTAGGTGCAGATAATTTCTGAAGATGATTGAATATGCTTTTCTACTTTTGAAAAGAATGATGAGAACTTGGATTAAATTTCTGAAATAGGTTCATTCAACAGAGAGATTGCCCAGATCTGGAAAGTTTCATTCATCCTTTCCTATGTTTGAGGTGAAGTGACTTGCTGTGAGGGTCAGGGATTTCCCGGGGGCCCCCAATTGGGCACGTGTGGAACCTGATGTCTGGGGACAGCACAGAGCACCATTCTTCACACTGTGAGAAGGGAGAGTGGCCAGGAGCCACCTTTTCCGTGGAGTGGAGCCAAAGAAAGCATCAAGGTAGTAAGTAGAGCCATACCAATTCATTACTCTTATTTTAGGGTTTATTTATTTATTTTGAGAGAGAGAGAGAGAAAGTGAGCACGTATGGGAGGGGCACGGAGGAAGTGAGAGAGAACCCTAAGCCAGTTCTGAGCTGTCAGCATGGAGCCCAATGTGGGGCTCGATCTCATGAACTGGGAGTTCATGATCTGAGCTGAAATCAGGTGTCAGATGCCTAACCGACTGGGCCACTCAGGTGTCTTCTCTGATTTGCTGGAGTCTTAAAGAATAGCCAAGGACATGAGAATCTGGAAAATAATGACATAGCATGACAGGGGGGGAAATGAAGAATCCATATAGGAGGAACAGTTCATATAATCTAAAACAGGCTGTGCTAAAACCGGTCAGAAATAGAATACTGGAATATAAGCCAGTCTGCCCATTTAAAAATCATTTGAATTCTACCATTCCTGGGCACCTGATTTATTTATTCATTTAATTTTTTTTGACACCCACCATTCAATTAAATTAAAAAACATGAATTGCTCCTCCATGGCTCCCTGGTGGACACAGCCTTGCTCACCATGGGGACAGCTCACCAAATATTTCTGGCTCTCTGCTTTCTCAAAATGCAAGGATTTTGCTTTCCCTGCCTGTAAATGTTAGGCACGGCCGTGAAACTCACTCCGGCCAGCGACATTTGCGCAGATGACACTTGGGGCAAAAACTTCAGCCAGCATGTTATCCGCTCCATCTTCCTCCCTCGGTGGTTGTGATTGTGGATGTGTGTGTCAAAAGGAAGCTATTCTGGGCCCCCAAAGTAACTGACATGCAGAGTGCCCCTTGCTGACCTTCATTGGACTGACTGTGCCAACAAGAGAAGGTATTTGTTGTTCAAGGCCGCAAAGATCAGGTGGCCGTTACTGCAGCATAACCTGGCCTGTCTTCAATGATGTGTATGTCCATGCACATGTGCACACACACACACTTCCTAAGTACCTACAAGAGAGGGACCCTGGGGCAATATGTGACAAGGCACAATTTCTATCCCCAAAGTTAACGAGTTGCTTTGGAAGATGAGATAGCTACATAGTATATGATGATAATGAGACACAAGTGGATGGTTCAAGGGCAAAATGACCAAATGCTTGTGTAGCTGTGGCTGTAGAAGGGATTCATCAGGTGGGGTCCAGGATGAATGCCACGTATCTCCTCTTAAACACCCCAGATGCCCTCTCTACCGGCTCCTTCCTGCTCTCTGCTCCCCAAGACTGACTCGCCTGCACTACATGAAGAAGCTCCTTTCCCTCTAGCTCCTGATGAGGGGGCGGGGGGCGGGGAATAGGGTAAGGGTTCAGCAGAAGATCCCAGAGAAGGAGGAGACTGAGGCTGGAATATTCATTCTTCTGGCTCCCTTCTCACAGGGTCATTCAGGCTGGCTAAGGACCCAGCAGACGGGCTCATCTCCTCTCAAAACGACCCCCTCCATTCGACTGTCTCCTTCCAGATTCCCATAACGCTCTCTCCTCTTACCCATTCAGGCCTAGGGTGGTGAGAAGCCCTCAGTCATTTGTTAGCCCCATAGCCTGTACTAGCCCATTGGGTTTCCCTATGCCTTTCATAAATAGTTCTTTTTTTAAAAAGGACTTGTTAAATGATCCTATTCTGAGCAAGCTATCTGCTTCCTGATAGACCCTGACTAATAATCTTGCTTTGGAGAACCAGCAGGAAATGATCATCCTTGGTCTAATTATAGGGTCAGCTGGTAGAAGAGGCAGAAGGCTTTACGAAATGATTAACTCTTCATTACGAAATGGATTATTAAATGGCTTTGCTTCTCCCACCCAAACTGAAAGATTCTGCTCTAAAGAATAAAAGGATTGGAGGCGAGGTACTGGCCTCTTTACACCTGTCAAGAGCACAAGTGGGCCACTGTGATGTCTTTATCTTACCAAACTCTTTGCAAATGCGGGACCACAGAAGCTGGCTAGGACTCATCTCCAAAGTGCTTTCCCAACCCCCTTCTCTCGCAAATGGACATAAGATTTCCAACCACTATTTTGAACTTGACTCTGAGGATAGTACTCTAATTTCTGGGTGCTCAAGGAAAATTCTAGAGCTTTCTTTTGAGTTCCCACATATAGCACAGAGCTGCCTGGGCTAGAGATAGAACTCTTTGCCACAACCCCACCAACTGGGAGCCGTTATTTATCTGCCTTGGGATTCTTGTGGCAAATTCACTGGGTTTCTTTATTGGTTGGCTGGTTGGTTGGTTGGTTGGTTGATTTTCCATGTGGGAAGCCAAAGGAGCCTTTGAAAAAGTTGGACTTGAGAGAGTTCTGGGCTCTGTTCTCTGTTCCCCAGCCCTAGGAATGGCACTCCCTGGCTGTTCCCCATTCTGGGAAGGGAACGGAAGAGGCTGACGTCTGGAGCCCCAGCGATTTCTCAAACCCTCTGGGATGAGCAGACACTTGCTTGCAGCTGCTGGGGCTGGGCCCCGAGGGGCAGGCTTGCTTAGGCATGCAAGCATGTAAAGGTAGAGGAAGTGGAGCCAGCAATTTGGAAAATTTAGGAGTTCTTGGGCTGTCACTGGAGTTTTCTGTTTTATCGTTGACTTGTGTTTGAATGCTCTCCAGAGCAGGTAAGCGATGGGCAGAATGCAGGGAGGGCATTCCTGTGAGCCGGGTCTGCACATCTGAGCAGGTGAAGAAAGCACAGAGGAGGCGCGCAGGGGTTATCTGGAAGTCTAAGGACCCTCTTTGCTCCTGAGTCCCGGACGGCGCCTGCCGGGGCTGGCGCAGTGCCCGCCAGGAGAAACAGAACACAGCGGTAGGAACTCACACTACCCCCCTCGAAATAAAAACGTGCTTTTCAGGGAAACAAATACCGAGTCAGTCAGCAAATAGCAGAGGGATGTCATTAAAACTATAAAGGAGGGGCAGGGCTGTTGAGCAGTGTAGGAGTTTCCACAAAGAAGAGGGGAGATCACAAGGCAGGGAGGAGCCCAAACCTCATCCTGTTGGGCAGCCCCTGAGATGCACATGTTGGAGCTGGGGAGTCGGGGCAACTGCGAGATGTTAGATTTTCTTCCAGAGATGACTGGATAGTTGTGGGCTCGCCATGGGAGTTGTACTGGCACAACGCTCTCTCTCTCTCTCTTTCACACACACACACACACACACACACACACACACACACACACACACGGTCCCTGGGGATCAGAGACGCAGGCTCTGATTCCATAGATCTGGCCTAAAAGTTTGCATTTTTAACAAGCTGCTCGCTGAGATCAATTTCCCTGGTCCCCTGAACACACTTAGAGTAAGTAACGAGGTGCAGGGAGGATGGTGCCTTCGCTCAGGGACAATTTTACTTCCCCCCCAACCGCTATAAATAAAAGCAGGTGTAAATGACCCAACTCGGCGGCCTGGGAAGTTTGGTGAAATGACCCAAGCTCCGGGCTGGTGACCAAGTGGCTGCATCGGGCGCTCCTTGTCCGGAACCTCCTTCTGCCTCCCCTGAGAGCGGGCGGTGTGCTAGGGTTCATTGGGGTCAGTGGTCCCCACAGAGGGGAGGGCTGGTCAGCAGGCCCCCGGTGTATAAGATGGCTTGCCTTTGCAGGGGCGCCTGGGTGGCTCAGTCGGTTAAGCGTCCGACTTCAGCTCAGGTCATGATCTCACGGTCCGTGAGTTTGAGCCCTGCGTCAGGCTCTGTGCTGACAGCTCAGAGCCTGCAGTCTGCTTCAGATTCTGTGTCTCCCTCTCTCTCTGCCCCTCCCCTGCTCATGCTCTGTCTCTCTCTCTCTTTCAAAAATAAACATTAACAAGAACAACAGCAAAGACAGCTTACCTTTGCAAATTTAACCCCAGTCCTGGACGTATCAGACCAGAAACTTGACTTGCCACTCACCAACTCATCCAGGCATGCATTCACTGCTTCAGAAAACACTTAGCATCTAGTACACAGGCCCTGTTGTCTGCACTGGGGTAGGGAGACGAAGAAGGACATTGTGTCTTCACGGAGCTTACCGCAGTCTGACCCTGGGGAAAGCCCCCCTTTCTCAAGGGCATGCGGCTCATGTACAAATTCTTGTAATATCTCTAATTACGACAGTAGCTTATACGTTTTAAAGGCCTGCCCTGTACTAGCCATTGGGCCGAGCACTTTCCATGGATCATCTTGCTAATCCTCACGGCAGCCAATGTAGCAGGTACTGTTATTAAACTCCCTTCAAGGATGAGGAAACTGAAGCTCAGAGAGATCAGGTAACTGTCAAAAGATCACCCAGCCGGTGAAGAGAGAAACTGGCCTTTATGCCCAGGTGGGCCCTTCACCTCTGTCCTCACAGGCTGGGTCTCCATTTCTGCTCATAAGTCTATGTCCTCCGTGTAGGGCTCCAAACGGAAGTCAGTAGCTGAGCAAGCTTGGAACCTGACGAAGGGATGGGCGGTGAGGGTGAGTGTATAGGTCACATCGATCGCAGAGGCATCGCACTATAAAATCTCAATGCACCCATAGCGCTCCTATCCCCCCAGTGGACAGAACTTCAGTTCAGGCAAGGCATTTACCTTCCTAGAAACATGGTCCCCTCTGTCCCTTGGTGAAAGCCAGGACTCCCTGCTTGGCTTTGCCACGTCTGGCTAAGCAAAGGCAGTATCTTCTCTCTTCTCTGGGTCTCCCTGGGCTACACACACCCACCCACCCCCACACACAAACACACACCCAAACACACGCATGCATACATACACACACTCTCACAAGCCCACACGCTCACACACATGCTCATGCACACGATCACGCACACAGTCATGCACAATCACACAAGCTCACGTGCACTCACCCTTCCAGTGACCACATTCTCGTTTGGAGATGCTAACGCTGTGAGTCACGTGAAGCCACGCCCTCGCTGTTCTCTGCTCTGAACTATTATGTTTGTTTCGTGGCGTAACTCTCCGAAGACCACTTTATTTGTCTGAATCCAGGCTCCGTGGGGGCCCCTCGCCATGACTCAGAATTCCTTTCCACTTCTAAAGCCCCCAGATGGTTATGCAGGGTTACTTCCCTTGACATATGAAACAGATAGGAATCTTCAATGGTTCAGAGTGTTGATGGTTCCTTTTTTTAAAAAAAAAAAAAAATGCACTTTCAATGGGAGGTCAGATAAGTTTGCCTCCAGTTTTCATTCATCTTGGGTTTAAGGGCTGCTGTTTGGTTCTTAAGTGGAATCTCTCCTAGCCAAATTCCCCTTACCCAATGCAGTGGCTGACCTCTGCTTCCTTCCTGCATAAATCTGCCGCCGTCTGCACACACCGCCTGCCCGTGTTGCTAGCAAGCCTTCCCCTGACATGCCTTCTGGCTTTTCAGTTTCCCACCTGCCCACTGGTCCTAATAATACAGATCAGAAGGTTTCTGCTGCACTGCGCTTGTGTGCAAACACTGGAAATGTTACTGACCTGGAGTCAAGTCCAGCCTTAGACCAGAATATAAACACCCAGGGAGGCCAGGCATAGCTGAGGCCACGGAGTTCCTCCAGCAGTATGTGCTGTCGGAGTTCCAGACAACAGAGATTACATAAGCCTGAGAGGGTGCAGAAGGCTTCCTGCAGGAGGTGAGATTTCCTTTGTTATGGATTGAATGCTGCCCCCGCCCAACCCTAGTTCATATGTTGCAGACCTAGCCCCTGGTACCTTAGAATGAGACCCTATTTGGAAATAGAGTTATTACAGATATAATTAGTCATTCCAGACTAGGGTGGGCATTAGTCATTCTGGTCCCCACACAGACCAGAAATTCGAAGACAGGCGAGCACAGGAAAACATCAGGTGACATGGAAGTGAAGATCAGGGTGATGAGTCTACAAGCCACAGAAGGCCGAGGCTCTCCCGCAAACCGGCACAAGCCAGGAGAGAAGCGGGCACAGATTCTCCCTCACAGGGAGGAGGACATACCCTCAGGACGGACCAACCCTGTTAACCTTAACCTTGGACTTCTAGCTTGCAGGACTGTGAGACAACATACTGCCTTTGCTGAAGCCACGTAGCTTGGGGTCTTTTGCTGGGGCAGCCCAGAAATCAGCACAGCCTGACGGGCAGGTGGGAATCTGTGACGGGGAGAGAAGGGAACCTGGCCCCAGTTGTTGAAAATAAGAAATGTGAGCGAGCCCTCCCACGGCCACCCGTACCCCTGACAAAGCGGTTACAGGTGAAGCAGCAGAAGGAACGAATCTCTGGGCCTGGGGACCTGTCAGACCTCCTGGGAAACCTCTAAAACCGAAAATCAAGCAAAGTGAAGACTAAAAAACCCAGGACAGACTCTCCCAAGACTGTGGGACAAGCATGGAGCTGCCACACGTGTGTAATGGGGACACCGGAGAAGAGAGAGCCTCTGAGCCGCAGCTCCTGCCCCTAGGATGGGAGGAGGTGACCTGAGACGTGGCCTGGGCTTCCCACCCGAACAGAGACCTCTCCGGCTAACCCCGGGCTGCTCTGCAGGGCGCTGCGGAGGCGCAGGGCCGCGGGGGCCCCGCCGGAGGCCACCTGCCCTTCCCCAGGAGGCCAGGCGCGGTGCCTTGCCACGTGGGAGCAGCTGACTGACTCCGTGTCCTTCCCGTATATGTTGGACTCTGCAGAGATACTCAGGCATTTTATAACAATCCAGTCTTCTGTTACAGAACACCTCCCACCCTCTGGCTGACACATACACAGACACTTTTGGTTTAACTTTTTGGTGGCAGTGAACTTGGCCCATCACCCAAACCTCCAAGTGGTGGCCACAGGTTAAAAGCTCCTGCCCAGCCACCAGCACCGGGGGAGCCCCACCCTATCCCGTGTGAAGGATACATCTGGGGGCCAAACAGAGGCACCTGTTTAGCCAGGGCACAGCTTGAGTCTCACCCCTGGACAGGGATCCCCTGTGAGGTCTCCAGGGCCCAGTTGTGGTGACCCCTAGAGAAGAATCAGCTCAGCTGTCGGGTGGCTGAGGTCCACCTTGAAGTGGGAGCCGCAGTCCAGAAGGCCGCTCTGAAAGACCCCCAGAGTTCCCAACCCCCTCGGTCTGCAAGCGAGGCTTGGTTTCTTGGGCTCAGCCCGGAGACGTGGGAGCAGCTGAGTACTCTCCAGTGGTGACTGGGACTGCAGTAGGGGTCAGATTCCCAAAGACAAGCTTACCAGGGCCTGGGAGGTCATGCCTGGCCAGCGAGGGGAGAGACTGCAGTCAGAGAGACTGGGATGCAGTGGGCCAGCCTTGTGCAAACCTCCATTTCTTCAGCTCTAGGCTGGAAAGAACCTTCCTGGGGCTACCACTGAGCGAGCAGGCTAACTCAGGAGAAAGTGCTCACCCACTGCAGAGTACACACACACTCTTAGAGCAAAGCCTGTCTCCGACTCTGCACCTGGCATCTGCGCACCCAAATTCTGGATTCAGACGAGCCTGCACGCAGCTCCCAGCCTCTCTGGTTATGAGCTGTTTGGCCCTGGGCAAGTCTGTACCTCTTTGAGCCTGGTTCATCATCTGTAAAATGGGCACAACCACAGAGCTGACCCCATAGGACCAGCAGGCTTGAACGGTTGCCTCTCTCCCCTTCCTGCTTCTGTTTGCTGGACTGCTGTTTATTGGACACCTCTGGGTAGCCGTGCACAGTGGGGGAATGAGGACCAGTATCCTTAGGAAGGATTCAGTCCTAGTAGGGACATGTACGCACAGAGAGAGACAGAACACACACCACAAGGCAGCCATCAACAAACACAGAAAACCCCCCAGTTGGCTTCTGTCTCCGGAGCCAAGGACACAAAAATGAATCAGATGTGGTGCCTCAAGATGTCCAATACCGTCTAATAGTGTAACTCCCGGCAGCAGTTAACTGAGTGCCTGCATGGCCTCTGCGTGCTTCCCTTCATGGGTAACCCCACTTCCGCCCCCGTAGGAAGTCCTGTTACCCCACTTTACAGACAAGGAACATGAGGCTCTGAAAGATGAGTGTGGCCAAGCTCTGAAAGACTGCCACTCAGCATCCAAAGTGCTCTAACCAGAGCCCGTACACCCTGCCACAGACGCTTGGGACTATTCAGAGCGGTGCAGGTTGTGGTGATGGAAAACCAATAGCCAAGCTGCTTCTTGAAGGACTCAGAGAATCTCCAGTAGGGCAGAGCCAAAGGGGAAGGAACTCCTGGTACAGAAACAGCATGTACAAAAGTACCCGGTATAAAAGAGTACAGTTAGGGGATATGTGTCGTGTGTTTAATTCTGGAATCTAAGAGGCTGTCAAGGCAGAAGGGCCTTCAACTGTGAAGGGAGGCAGGAGCAAGATTATAAGGAGCTTTGAATGGCAACCTATAAAGAGGAATTTTGGAAAGCAATAGGGAGCCATTGAAGGTTGTTACGCAGGGGAGAGAGCATCTAAAAGATCACAGGCTGGTAGAAGTGAGTCACACTGTCCTTGTTCTGGGTGACGGGGGAGAGGAGCAGGAGTTAGGTATACTGAGCAGGAGGTAGGGCACTCTGTTGGTCAAGAGGCTCCAATTAGGCCCAACACCCCAACGAAGGCAGCATGTTGAGAGCAAAATGCAGTTGTCAAACTAAGCCATGAACAGAGAACATGAACCTGGAGCATTTTAGACTCAGCACAGAATTTCCCTGCATCCACCTCAGCATGCGAACTAAGAGAAACAGCCAAGAAAGTGAATTATTTATTGAGCTGAGTTCCTATCTCTCTCGGGCTCTCTCGCTCTGACTTTCCCACTATATTTAGATGTTCCAGAATTCTCCTCTGTTCAGGCATTCCCCACACACCCATCCCCACAAGAGTGAGGACGTTTCCTGCGTCGGCATCTAATGCCAACCCCACTCAGCTGCCTGTCTGACCCCAAGGCTCAGGGCCCGATAGGAGCCTCAGGACTCCAAATGTGTCAGGCCCCTCTTCCCCCTCGGTCTAGGGCCACGAAGAACCACCCAGAGGCATTTTTCTCCGACTGAAGAAAGGAAAGCCTACGCTCTTTCTCTGGCTGGGTTTTGCACCATGACTGGTCTTCATTAGCTTCTCAAGTGGAAAATAAATTCTGCCCGGTGGAAAGTTGCCACTTATGTGCAGAGAGCCATTGTTCACCGAAGAGGTTTTATGCCGAATGACCCACGCCCCCAGGCAGCCGGGGCTCTGGCCAGGGCCCTGCGGGAGTGTGCTTCGGGAACCTTCGGGGCCAGCACTCTTGGAGGAGCCAGCGGCCGGTCACCTCGGTCACCTCTCGTCAAACCTTCGGGGTGGAGGGAGTCTGAGAAACCTGGCGTCTGCTGTGTGCTGCCCGCCCCGTCTGCAGAGCCTGGATCCCTTCCTTTCTCAGTCTCTTCCTGTCAGCCCAAGTCACGGCTGGCCTGGCCGAGAAGCTTCGCAAAGCCTCTCCTCACCCTGCCTCCAGCCTCTCCTCACCCTGGAGCTAGAAAGGAGGGAAAAGAGAAAATGAAGCCATGAAAGAGCCCAGCTGACACAGCTCCAAGCGGTGCAGCTTTGTGGGGCCCGAGGGGGCTTCCTGGGCACAATTCTTACAGGGGCCACCTTGGCGGGGGCGCCCAGGCCAGAGGAGTGGTGAGTTAGGACACAAGTAACAAGACCGGGCAGGAAGCGGAGCCTGAGAAAGGAAGTGGGGAGACAGGAAATGGAGGGAGAGCTGAGGCCACAGAGACCGGAAGTGGAGAGACTCGGCCGGCGGAAGTGGCAGTGGCCAGCGGGGGGCCGACGTTGCTCAATATTCCTTTGCCGGCTGGACTCCCCCTGCAAGGGGACGAAGGGAATTGAAGCCTCTACCAGAAGAAAAGTCAAGCCTGGAGATAATTTAAGCTTTCCTGGGACTCTGCCAGCCATCTCCAGGGTTTTGTCAAATTTTCCACCCACTCCCTTTTTAATGTGGAAGCTGAACTTCCATCTTAGAAACCCCATCCTCCAGCCGGGATTTTTTTTCAACTTTTTTGGTTATTCAGGAGGGTTTGTGGATGAAGGCGTGCGGGATAAGGGGTTTATGGGAACTGGCTAGAGCTTTGCCCCTTTTCCCCTGCCCCCCCGGACACCCTCCCCAGACACACACTCTAGTGAGGTGCTTCTCCAGTGGAGACAGAGAATCAGGAATTGGGATGTCCTGCTTTGACACCCCCCCCCGGGGGGGAAACAGAAAAAACAGGCATCCGGAGAAGACATATTCCCCACTACTTGAAATGGCAGCTCCTCCTAAGAGTAAACAGGGATTTCCCCCTCCCCCCCCACTTTGTTGTGCAAATACAGAACCAAATTACACAATATGTGAAGTATTGTAGGTAAAGATATATGTTCTCTCCTAATCCCCCTCTTCTGAGGATTACTATCTATGTGTGTATCATTGATTGTTTTAATGCTTACAAAAACACAGTGACCTACTGACTTCCGCCCCGCCCCAACCCCAACCCAGACGAAACCAGGACACATTATTTCTAAACTTGCTTTTAAAAAAATATTTAGCACTACATCCGGGGTATCGTTCCAGCCCATGAGCTATGGCTCTGACTTGTTCTTTTTTAACAGCTACATTGCATCCCACGGTGTGGCCCAACCATTGTCTTAATCCATTCAGGCTGCTATAACAAAAATAGCATAGACTGGGTGGTTTATAAACAGCAGGAACTTATTTCTCACAATTCTGGAGGCTGGGAATTCCAAGATCAAGGCGCTGGCAGGTTCAGTGTCTGGGGTTCAGCGATGCCTGTCTTCTCACGTGGCAGAAGGAGCAAGGGAGCCCTCTGTGGTCTCTTTTGGAAGAGTACTAACACCATTCATGAGGATCCCACCATCATGATGTAATCCCCTCTCAAACCCTCAGCCCCCAAATACTATTACATCAGAGGTTAGTTTTCAACAAATGATTTCAGGGGGCACAGCCATTCATTCCACAGTAACAGTGATTTTATTCACCAGTCTCCTGCTGAGGGACATTCAAGTTGTTTCCACGTTGAGCCTTAGCCATCCTTGGTGTGGGTTTGGTTTGGTTTGAGTTTGCTGTTATTAGAAATGACCCTGTGGGAATTGCTGCGCCCCTCTCCCGGGGTCCGACTCTGGAGCACGGAGCCCTGCAGTGGACTGGAGGCAGAGGCAGTGTGTGTTCAGAGTGCATCTCAGAAAGATCTTGCACTTCACAATAATCTTCAACCCCAAAACCACAGGGCGATACTTTGTCAGGGAAAGCCTCTTCCCCCACTCCCCAATTTCATTTCACTTTTAGGTAAAACAAGCGAAATTACTCTTTGTAAACTCTAGGGTACTTTGTAAACTTGGAGATATTTACACCCCAGATGCCAGCTAGTGAGGACGTGCTCCTTATATTCTACGTAACAGCATTCTCCTCTCCCCATTCTGCAGATTTTCCCAAGTCAGGGCCCAGCCTAGTTTTCTGGAAGTTCTTGGAAGAAGGGGGGAGGAGTTTGCAGTTTTAGTAGGGTCACCGCCGATTCCTTGCTCTAAGCAACTCTGAAATCATTTTACTTGGGGTCATTCTGTAATCCCACACATGCTGTTCTGTCCCATGCTTCATGATGTCACGTTGGGACTGAGCCCTTTTCTATGGTGCACACACACACACACCCCACACACACGGTTATTCATATGAGTTCAGACTACCAGAACCTTGGAAGAACAGGAAGGATGTACCTGTTAGGATACTAGAAATTACATTTCAAAATATGCCTATTGAGGGGCGCCTGGGTGGCTTAGTCGGTTAAGCGTCTGACTTTCGCTTAGGTCATGATCTCGCGGTTCGTGGGTTCGAGCCCCGTGTCAGCCTCTGTGCTGACTGCCAGCTCAGAGCCTGGAGCCTGTTTCAGTCTGTGACTCCCTCTCTCTCTGACCCTCCCCTGCTCACGCTGTCTTTCTCCCCCTCTCTCTCTCTCCTAGAAATAAATAAAACATTTTTTAAAAATGCCTGTTGCTAAAACTCCCCCCAAACATTATTGAAATGGGTGCTCTGATCTTCTGATTTTCACTTGACCCATCTCTTTCTCCCCATATTTCTTCTTGCTTTCAGAAAAATACCTGCCCAAAATAATAATAAATCCTTCCCTTTTCTAATACACCAAAATGTGGTTCTCCACAGCCTCTGCTCCTACGTTTTGCCGCAGCCGGACGAAAGGGATTTCCAGGCCAGGGAATCCACCCTCCTTAGAAAGGGGTGAGCTGAGCAGCTAAAAGGTTTCACCCTCTTCCACACCAAACAGGTTCACTCTTTTAATCCACTCTCTACCCTGAGCAGAGTATTCTTTAAAAAAATGTAAGTCAGGGGCGCCTGGGAGGCTCAGTCAGTTAAGCATCCGACTTCAGCTCAGGTCCTGATCTCATGGTTTGTGGGTTCAAGCCCCAGTCGGGCTCTGTGCCGACAGCTCAGAGGCTGGAGCCTGCTTCAGATTCTGTCTCCCTCTCTCTCTGCCCCTCCCCCGCTTGTGTTCTGTCTCTCTCTCTCTCTCTCAAAAATAAACATATTTTAAAAATGTAAATCAGATTGTATCACAGCCCTGCTCCATCCCTGGCAGCTTCCCAGCGCTGTAAGAATAGAATCCAAACCCCTTTCCTGGGCGGGTGCCTGCACGCTTTCTTAAGTCCTGTGCACACAGCCCTTTCTGCCCTCAGCTAGCCGAGTTGAGCCCCCACCCCCACCCCCACCCTTACCCCTGGGCTGGGGAGGGGGGGGAGTAGGGGGGTAGGGACGGGGGTAGGAGGAGCCCACCTAAATAAGGCCTCTTGTTCCCAGCAGCCCCTCTACCCAGCCCTCCCTGGGGCGCACTGGTCTCCTCTCCTGGGGGCAGCAAACTGGCTTGGATTGATCACTATCTTTTGTGATCTTTTGTCCCACACGTGTACCCTGGTTTTCAAAACTCAAAGCTACAGGGGCGCCTGGGTGGCTCAGTCGGTTAGGTGTCCAACTTCAGCTCAGGTCATGATCTCACGGTTTGTGGGTTTGAGCCCCGCATCAGGCTCTGTGCTGACAGCTCAGAGCCTGGAGCCTGTTCCGATTCTGTGTCTCCCTCTCTCTCTGCCCCTCCCCTGCTCATGCTCTCTATCTCTCAGAAATAAATTAAAAAATTAAAAAAATTAAAAAAAAAAAAACCTCAAAGCCACAATCTGAACTCTCATTCCATGCATTGTGCCATGATGGTCCTCTCTGGAGGTGATGATGGTCCTGAGGCCTGAGGTAGGGGAGGGGCTCAGGACGACCAAACATTTTAATGAAGACATCAGCCCAGATTCTCCAGGCAGACATGCTCTCATGGGACAGCAGCTTCTTTCCAGTGAGTGCCATGTTTGGTTCCTGCCTGCAGAGGGGCGGGGAGGGGCCTGGGGGGCATGCCTGACGTGGGAGGGCAACTTCTACCCAGATAACACTTGGTGCACATTGAGAAGCATGAGCACAAGCAGATGAGGGATTGCTCAGGATAAGGATGACATTTTTAGAGACCGTAGATTAGAAAAAAGTGGAAACGTGAAGCAGGGAAGAGAGCCTTCAAGAAAAGAACAAAGACATGGCAAAGGGATTTCCACAGCATTTTGCTGTATCGTGATGTCTCGCCTTCTCTCTGGGTGACAGGGCACTGGCCTCCCGCTGTGCCCCTCCCATGCATTCTTCACACACTGACAGACTGGTCTGAAATGCAGCTCTGATTATGCCCTTTCTGTCTAAAACCATTGCCCGCAGAAGAAAGCCCAATCTTTCCAAGTAGCTGTGAGACCCTTCATGGTGCGGCTCCCTGTGGCCTCTTTTCTCTCTGCTCACCGTCTGCTCTCCATGGGACAAAGTGAGCTGCTGCCCTTCCCCACCTCCCCAGCCCTTCTCAGACCATCTGTTCCTTTACCACCGGGCCTTTGCACAGCCATAGACCTCCCACCGAGCCCCCTGCCTTTTCCCCCATGGGCTTTTCTAATCCTCACCACCACCCTGGGAAGAGGGAGTCTTTATCCCAGTTTCGGGGAGGAGGAAAATGAGGCTTGGAGCACTGAAGTCCCCTACCAAAGCCACATGGTTTTAAAAGCAGAGGAGCCACCGGGGCACCTGGGTGGCCCAGTCAGTTGAGTATCCTTCCAAGGTCGTGGGATTGAGCCCCGCATGAGGCTCTGTGCTGCATGTTGAGCCTGCTTAAGAATTTCTCTCTCTCTCCCTCTGCCCCTCTCCCCTGCCCCTCAAATTTAAGTACATACATACATACATGCAGAGGAGACAAGTTTTAAAGCCAGGCCCCTCGGACATCTGTGCCCTATCAAACATACCACTGCCCCTGGGGCTGACATGAACGATGTGACCATATTGTACATCTTTACAGGACAGGAACACTTCTTAGTCCAATTATTGTGCCATCTTATAGGATCCTGAGACTAGGTAGTTTTGCTGGTTGGAAGGAATCGAAAAGGATCTAGAAAAGACAAAATGCTGTATGATTCTACTTATATGAACTCTCTAGACCAGTCAAGTTTATAGAGACAGAAAGAATGGTGGTGGCCAGAGGCGAGGGGCCGGGGGGACGGGGAGGTCAGGTTCCATAGGTCACAGACTCAGTGTCGTAAGATAGAAGGCGCTCTGGAGGTGGACCACAGTGATGGCTGCCCACCGGTGTGAACGCACTGAATGCCACTGACTTGTACACTTAAAACAATTAAGATGTTAAATCTTGAGAGGTGTATTTTACCACAATTTAAAAAAAATTTAAAAAAATTAATCACATGATAAAAGTTACCAAGTTTGTGGGAAAAAGTGAAGTTGGGGTACAATATTCAGAAATTTGGTCAGTGACACATTTAAAGAAGAAATAGGAACCTGATAAAAATGGTAGCACGATCTTACATGTTAATGGTTTAAAAAAATACATAAATACTAAGTAAATACCCCACTTTGAAGGAGAAAAAGAAAAGAAGTTCTCAAACTTCTTGGTTTCAAGATCCTTTCACACTCTTAGGCCAGTAAGAACTCCAAAGAACTTATATTTCTTTAGTTTTTATCTATCAATGTTTTCCACGTTCAAAATTATAACTGAGAAACATTTAACAAACTAGAACACACAAGCACACATTCTACTGGCCATCAGAGTGATGATGTCATCGCGTGTCCTACAGCCTCTGGAAAACTGCATGGCACACTGATGAGAGAATGAAGGCGGGAAAGGCAAAATATTTCATCGTATTCTAGTAGGAAAATAGCTTTGACCTTGAGGATCTCCGGAAAGGGTCTAGTGAACTCACAAACCTTCCCAGAACACACTTGGAGAATTCCTTGTCTGTTCTAGAACTAAGGCAGAGTCTTTAATGGGGGCGGTGGAGAGAGTGGTAAAATGGGGAGGCGAGATTATTCCAATGGGATGTCATGCACCGTCAGGAAGGACCCCTGAAGGGCTCCAGAGAGGCTAGACTCAGCCACGCCCACGTGACCTGTGCTCCATGTCCCCCACAGCTTAGCAGCTGGATGCAAGGCTGTCTGCACTCAACTGCTTCGTGGAAGCACACCTTCTGGACCTTCTCCAGGGCTCCGGACAGAGCCAGGCCCCTCAACTTATTCCCGTATTTGAAGTAGGAGAGAGTAGTGATCTGAAAGTGGCCTTCAAAGCCTCACCCTGCGATGCTCCCACAGATCCAACACCAGCGGCCGCCAGTTTAATAAGGCTTATTTAAAAACAAAAACAAATCGGCTTATTGTCTGTGTGAAATGAGTTGTGTTCGGCCTTAATCCCCTGTGGTCAGTCAGCACTCGGAGGCTGTGCCAGCTGTCGCGGTCCCCACAGACCGCCATCATGAAGGTTACGTCCTCTTTCTAATGACGAGAAGCAGAAATCCAGCAAATGCATTCAGTGCAGTGAAAACTTAATCCCAAACATCATTTTTACTCATATGAGGAAAGTTACCTCGCTGAAAGATTCAATTCGACAAACATTGTCTCCGAATTGAGGTCACCCGTTTACTTAATTGTGACATCGCTTCTTCCCGCACCAGCTTCCGACCAACACCCAGGTCAAGGCACACTGATGCATTTTGGTCATCGGATTTTCTGGTCCCCTCCTGGCAAGCGAGGCCAGGACGAGGTAGGGATTGGCAGTGCCCACTGAGGATGCCAAGTGGAGCTCTCTGCATACCCAGGCATCTATGGGCCAGAAGGGGGTCACAGGCATGGGGGCATCTGGTGACCTGTCCCTCGGGAATGCTAGGATCCTGAAGGAGTCTTTTATGGAGGGGGCTCCTGGGCTGCAACGGGGAGACTGTGGAAGGGCTGTGGAGCATGAAAAGTGGGGCCCTGCACCGTAGAGTGGGTGCCATATTAGGGTTCTCCAGAAGCAGAACCAAGAGGAAGTACACAGAGAGAGGCATTTATTATAAGGAGTTGGTTCACATGATGATGGAGGCTGATACGTCCCAAGGCCTGCACGTTGAGTGGGCAAGCTAGAGCCCAAGGCAGGCCGATGGGGAGTTCTAGTCCAGGCTGGAAGGCTTGACACCTAGGAGAACCCATGATATAGGTTCCAACCCAAAGGCTGGCAGACTCAAGCCCCAGGAAGAGCCAAGACTCTTCACTTGGAGTCTGAAGACAGGAAAATACCGATGTCCCAATTTAATGGTGGCCAGGCAGGAGGAATGCTCTCTTCCTCAGGGGCGAGTTGACCTTTTGGATCTATTCAGGCCTTCAACTGCTTAGATAAGGCTCACCCACATTAAGGAGGACAGTTTTGGCTTTACTCAGGCTGCCGTTTTAAATATGTTGATCTCCTCCAAACACATCCTCATAGACATGTGCAGAATGATGTTTGACCAAATATCTGGGCACGCAGTGGCCCAGTCTATTTGATACATAAAATTAACTATAATAGGCACTCCAAGAAAAAAGAGAGATCGGGTGGTATTCACTCTGAGGCATAGGAGAGCTGACAGTCGGGTTCCCCGTCTCAGGCTGGTGGTAGTTTCAGAGGCTGGGGCTTTCCTGAGTCCTGCAGCCTTGAGAGTGATGACTGAAGACGGGCTAGCTTCATAGGGCCTACGGGGCCTGGGCCATCAGAAGGCCAAAACTCTGGACAACAATCACCACTCCTAACCCTGGGATCAAAGAAGACCTGTCCTCCTCCCCTCCCCCTCCCAGGCCTTTCACGACAAGGCAACATTTTAGAGCAAAATGTCTCCACTCTTGATTACATCTCTACCCCTTAACTGATTAATGCTGAATTTCCAGACAACTGTAAGCAGAGAGGACGTTCACCAAGAAGAAAAAGCAGGAATGAGAATTCAGAGAACCTGCTTGGAACCCTGTGCCAGGCAGCACTTTGCAAGTATCATCTCATTTAACAGATGAAAAAGGTCATGGTGGCCCTCCTGTACTTGACTGTGATTAATGGTAATATCGTAATGGACATAACTGAGTACCTGTGATAAGCCTAACCCTGTGCTCTACTGTCCTAACTCTTGTTTTTTAAATGTTTACTTATTTTTGAGAGAGAGAGAGAGAGAGACAGCGCATGCAAGTAGGGGGTGGCGCAGAGATAGAGGGGAGACAGAGGATCCAAAGCAGGCTCCGCACTGAGAGCAGAGAGCCCGATGCAGGGCTCTAACTCACGAACCGTGAGAGCAAGACCTGAGCCTAAGTCAGACACTTAACCAACCGAGCCAGGTGCCCCTTGGCCTTAACTCATTTAATCCATCAATGACATTCCTTGGAATAACCCTAAAGGTAGGAACCGTTTCTTCCCATTCTACAGATGAAGTAAGTGAGGCCCATAGGTGTGCACTGACATGAGGTCATATAGCTACTCAGGGGTAGAGCTGGCATTTGAATCCTGACAGTCCCTCCAGTAATTCTGGAGGGGTCTCCCAGGTATGCTGGACACTCAGGACAAACCAAGAAGCCTGGCTGGGGTGCTCGCCTGAGGGTACAGCTGAGTGGAGGGTAAGGAAAGCTTCCTGACGGGTAAGAGAAGGCAGCGCGGCCTGCTGACCTGTATGCCTCTGGCTCCCGCCTTCCTCTTGCTTCCGCCATGCCAGCCTCTGGAAGAGGATTACTAGAAAATGAGGAGAAAACAGCCAGCCACCGAAGCCAGGTTAAGGGGGCGGAGGCAGCAGCCCCGAGGTTTGGAACATGGGTGCCCCGCCTGCAGGGGGCGCTGCCACGCAGGAACCAGCCTGGCAGGAAGCTGTTTCCTGTCTAAGGATCTTTGAGCCTCTGAGCCCCACTCCTGGCTTCCCCGTTACATCTGTAAAGGCTGTAGGTAGTGACGGGGACTCTGTCTTCTCTCAACACGCAGCAGACAGTCCATCAATGCAGCGGCCTCTCTGCTCCAAACGACCACAGCGACGCTTCTGGAGCCAGCCTGGGGCTTTGCTTTTTCCCGGAGGAAAACAGCTAAGTCAGCGCTTCAAGTCCAGAACAAGCACTGAATTTTAATCCTGAATTTAATTCTATGTGGGTTGAGCCAGGAGCCATTGGGAGGCGGATTAGCAGCCCTGACATGCAGCCTCTGGTCTTTGGGAAAAGGGACATGAACCGCCCCCCACCAAGCCTGGCCCTTTGTC
The DNA here is from genome assembly GCF_003009895.1 of Hyaena hyaena. Lineage (NCBI taxonomy): Eukaryota > Metazoa > Chordata > Mammalia > Carnivora > Hyaenidae > Hyaena > Hyaena hyaena. The sequence goes on along the minus strand of NW_024080755.1, from coordinate 1,258,039 downwards.
TGTCTCCCTGTGACTCAGGTAGTACTTTTAGGGAATGACCCTTCTGGGCCAGTTTAACATTGTTTTGTGGATCACTCTGCCCGCCCAGGAGGGGGACTCAGCGATATGACGATATGATGGGGAAGCAGCCGGAGGGGAAGGACACAGCTGAAACGGGGGGCACGATTACCAATGGCCACGGATTCCTAAAGTGGAGGCTCTTCTCCTGGGGGCCCTTGCTGGAAGCCAGCATATGCTCAAAGTCAAAGAGCAAAAGGGAGTTTGAGGAATTGGGGCTTGTGTAAGGATTCTCCGTAAAAACAGAACAGGAGATATATACCTTGCATAATTCGTTCTGGAAACAGGCTTCTAATCCAAAGCACTTGTATATCAAAGCGAATTTCAGGAACCATTGGCTCAGGTGTGATCACGGGACATTCGGCGTCATGTACTACTCACATAGCAAGATAGCACTCATTTATCAAGTGCAAATTTATAAGGAACGTTTGCTCGTCTTGAGGAATACTCGCAGACCAAGTTACTCGTAACCCAGGGTTTTACTGTATACATCATCCTGAAGGTCTGAGAGCCAGGAGAGCTGATGGTATACTCAGTACAACCTTGGTCGGGACTTCCAGTCCAAAAGTCAGCAGGCTCGAGACCAGGAAGAGCTGGTGTTTCAGTGTGGCTCAGGGAAAGGCAGAAGGAATTTTCTCTTTCTTGCCAGAAGGTGAACACTTTGTTCTATTCAGGCTTTCGACTGATTGGATGAGACCCACCCACCTTAAGGAGGGCAATCTGCTTTATTCATAGTTTGTCTTTTCAGATGTTAATCTCGTCCAAAACCACATTCACAGACACACCCAGAATAATGTTTGACCACAATCTAAGCCCAGTCAAGTTGACACATAAATTCACCAACATAGGGATCAGGGTAAAAAAAAAAAAAAAAGAGAGAGAGAGAGAGAGAGGATACATAGCATAAGAACAACCCAAGTTCTCTGCAAGAGAAGTCACTTTTGACCTAGGAAAAGGCTGAACCGGCTTGTCATTGGCCCGGGGCACACGCAAAACTAAGTGGCACCAAGTGACTCTACAAGTGAAACAGACCCTGGAGAGGGTCCAGGGGAAGGGGGTGCACAAAACAGGTACAACCCAGGCCATAATGAATCGTCTAATTAATTAATACGTAAACTCAATGGCCCTCTAGCCTCTAAACAAAACTATGCTGAAATTTCTCTTTAGGGACAAATATTGCATCACAAACCATTCATTCAACACTTCTAATAATTTCAGCCCATCTGTGGAGGGATTCTTTACTTTGTTCTGGTGTCTGCTAGCTCGAAGGCCTCCGACTGAGCCACAGTTGACTACGGGGTCTGCCTCAAACCCTTCCACAGGCATCCCCATTAGAGTGATGGTCACGGGCCCCGGGCAACTGTGTTCTGTTGCGGCCAAAGTTGCACTATATCCCGCCCACACATTGTGGCTGGGAACACACATGCCTGCCATGCGGTCTGGGTGCCGAAAGTCCCAGGGGCCACAGGGGCTGCCTGCCCGCCACCCGCTTTGCTGCTGCACTGACCGCCGGAGTGGTGGTGGGCAGGACATTCACCTTCGCAGCCCCTGTTTACTGGGTGCCAGCATCCACGCCAGCACCTCCTTCAGCCCCCGGTGGCCAGAGCCAATGTCATTTGTTGGTTTTAGCTAATTAGTCTCATTAGCTAATACTTCTTACCACCTTGTATGAGAGGATTTCGATATTTTAATCACAATGAGATCTCACCAGGATGTCCTCACCAAATCACAACCCTGAGTGAAGGACCTAGAGTATTCAGGAAAGGGGTAGTGATAGAGAGGGGCCAAATAAGAGTGTTTCCCTACTGGCTACACAGGCACAGCTGAGTGGGGTAGCCCAGGAATCTAGAACGAAGGCCCCAAATGTCCACTGTAGAGGTGAGGAATGAACTGGAAAGAGAAACCAGAAGTACATGCCTGCTCTGAAAATCTAGACTCTGTGCACTTAAGCACCCAATGGCAGGAAGTCAGGGTAGAGTTCTGGGCATATTTACCATGTGCCATGATCCCATGCCATGCTAGGCCCCATGGAAGGCATTCTCCTAGTAGTTTCCTTTACAATTCTAAAAAAAAAACAAAAACAAAAACAAAAAAACCCCCACCCTCCTCTATTCTTTTTAAATGTTTATTTATTTTGAGGGGGGGGAGAGCAGGGGAGGGGCAGGGAGAGAGAGAATCCCAAGTAGGCTCTGCACTGTCAACACAGAGCCAGACATGGGGCTTGATCTTATGAACTGTGAGATCATGACCTGAGGTGAAATCAAGAGCCAGATGCTCATCTGACTGAGCACCCAGCCAGCCCCCCCAAAACTCTTTAAAAGACAGATTATTAGCTCATGTTTCACATGAAGATAGCAAAGTTCAGAGAGTTTGAATTTATTTACTCATGTGTCCCACAGATTAACATGCCAAGTACTATGCCAAGCACTGGGTAATAACTGACCCCAACAGCCTTCATGGAGTTCACAGTCCAGTGGGCATTAAAGAAATGAGCCCACAAACAAATGTACAATTGCACATCACCATAAAACACAACGAAGGAAGGGCCAAAAGAGCCTAGAGAATGACACGGGGGACCTAATCTAGACAGAGCACTCAGGGCTTCCTTCTGGGGGACCCTACAATCTCCCAGCCAGTGGCAGAACCAAGCTTCTAACCTAAAGCCTTGTCCTCCCCACTGGCTCCCCACCACTAAGCAAATGGGACCAATCATTTGTTGCTCTGATGTCGGTCTACATGTCTCAGACAAAGCTGGGGCCGCTGGGGCCCAAGGGAGCCATTTCTACATCCCCACTTCTTACCCCACCTCCCTCCTTCAGCGTGAGGGGCTGGGATAGGTCCAACACGGGAGGCTGGCGATGGGACCATCTAGAAAATAGTGAATACTAGCAAGATGCTTCAAGGCCCAGATTCCATTCCTGACTTTGCTACTAGCCAAAGAAGAGACCATGGCACTTTGCTTTGAGTGAACTTTAAGGAGTCATGCCGTGATCATAGTTGCCATTTACTAAGCACCTACTAAATGCCAAGAGCTAAATGCCTGCTTTGAAGGAGCTTTGCCATCTGTGGTTGACCAGCCCTGTTCTTCACTCCTCCCTGCTCCCACACTCTTGCCATGGACTAATTGCAGGCAGACTGCTTCCCATCCCTGTCACTGGGCTCAGCCTGTGCCCCACTGTAGCCATGGGATGCTAGTAGATGAGATGCAAGCTGCGGCCTGAAATGTGCTTGAGAAGTCTTCCCTTGTGTCTCTCCCATTGTTATGAGAAGAGACTCCCCCAAGCAGCTGCTGCCACTTCGGCTGGGCCCACAGGGAGACTCATGCAGTGGACTTGAGTGAGCCAGACACACAACTCCAAGCCGAGCCACCCGGTGCCCCCAGCTATGACAGCTGGCCTGGCCAGCCCTCTGAAACAGGAGAAAGAAATACTTTGTTGTGTCTGTCGCTGAGATGTGATGGTTGATTGTTACGCAGCAGTAGCTAGCTGATACAACATTCAGCCTCACCACAACTGTATGAAATAAGCATTATTCTCTACCATTTTAGGAATGAAGAAACTGGTGCTGAGGCTTATATGTTGGCCTGTGTCATAAAATCAGCAAGTGGCAGAGTTGGGACTTAAATCTAGGACTTTCTGGGGATGAAGTCCAACCTGTAGGTATTGGTGCTGCTTCTGTAGAACCCTGCAGTGATACACTCCTGTGATGACCTAAATTTGGATGGGATATAATTGCCGATTGGCCGATAGAGCCTGGAGCTGCCCAATGCATAAGCTTATCCCGGTCACGCTGCCCACACCACCCCCACCCCCCACACTTCGTGTATGTGAACTTTTTCCTCCTTTAACAGCATTACAGTAAGTCTTGCAGTGTCACAATTAGCTAGAGGTCAAGAGCAGTTTTTAGCATAAAACTTCAGGGTACATGTGGGAAAGAAAGAAAGAGAAGTGAAGGAAATGGATCCTATTTAAGAAGATACAAATCCCAGATAGAAAAAAAAATATTTTTTAAGGATGACTATTATTCATTCCAGGAGCTGGGACAGAGCTGTCATTCCCACCGGGACATCAGTGCAGAGGCTGTTGCAGTTAAAATCCGGCAAGTGGCAATGCCAACTTGACCCTGGGTAGAAGAGTTAAATGAGCAGCTGGAGACTGAGAGCAGACGCTATGACCCAAGTGCCCTGAAGCTGTGCTGTGAAGGAACTGGGCAAGTAAGCCAACTCAAGTTCAATGCAATGCTCCAAGTTCTTCCTTCCCGTCCAAAGTTATGAGCCACAAAGCCCAACGCTGGGTCTGAGCCAGTGTCCAGCTAACTTGGCACCTCCCCTCTTCTCTGGCCTGGGGAGGAGGCCCTAAGTGAGCTGGAGGGAGGGCCACCAGCAGAGGCCCGAGTCCCTGCAGCAGGAAGGGTGGCTCCAAGGTCAGGGCTCTGCATTTTCCCCAGAGCTCTGCCACGCCCACCTGGGCCCAGGTGTGTTCCCTTCCATCTGGGCCTGCGCCGTTTCTAGGCGGACAAAAGACCACAGACCTGGGTCGAGGCGAGGCTAGAGAGGTTCTGGAGAGACTTCTGGTTTCAAGAGAGACCAAGTTGGGTTGGGGATGGGGGTAGAGAAACGGCGGGAACAGGAATCCGGGGTTGAGTTGCTTCGGGTCGGAGTGTGGGCTTCCGTCTTCAGCACGTAAACTGGCAGCCAGGACGGGGTGTGATTGGTCTTCCAGGGGATGTACCAACCCTTCCGGCTCCACCCTTTTAGTCTCGCCTCTCAAGGAAGGCCTGGGGACAAGATCAGATGCCCTTGGCCTGTGGTAGGCTGTCCCCGTTGGCAGCAGGCATCTGCTTCCTACATCCTACAAACTCAGTGATGGAGACTTGAAGAAAACAAAGGCCAGCCATGTGGGTCACTGAAATACACCATGACCACGGCCTCCCTGCCTCCCGTGCCCCTAGACTTGGCTCCGGAGGCCAGTTCTACCGGGGACCGGGTGTGCCTTTCTTTCCTTAAGCATCTGGGTCACAGCTTTGCTAAGTGTTTGTTTCTGAGCAAGCTGACTTCAGCAGTGACTAAGCTTGGAAGTTGTAAAACCTGGTCATAAACCTGTCAGTGAGGCCGTCAGCCAGGCCAGGACGCAGACCTTAGGTGTCTTTTGCAGCTGGGTAAGGTCTCTTGCTTTCAGCTCCTCCAAGGGCCCCAGACAGTCCCTGCCTGAAATGTGCCGAAATCCTGGTGGGCCAAGACCGTCCAGCTGCGATCCACCTCGGATATAGGTCAGGGCCAAGCCTGCGCAGGAAGAGGGGCTTGTGTGACCAGATGACCTTGGTTTGGTCATTCTCGGAAGCCCTGAATCTATGGGCAAGAAACCCTGGGGATTTCCGACTCGGCTCATTGCAACACCTTCTACTTCCTATGCATTGGTTTTCACAAACCGTGGCCATGAAACCCACAGTCTGAAGAGCCTGACCTCAGCTCAGCTCAGCCCTGGGACTTGGGCAGGAAGCATCGTCTCTATAAGCCTCAATTTTGTGCAGCTATAAAATGGGAACAATAGTATCATCTGCGCTGTCGGCCCCACAGACATCTGGCAGGCTCAAACGGAATAATATATTCAGAGGGTTTGAAGAAGGGCAAAGTGCCACCTACCAGTGAAGAATAACAAGTCTTGAATTCAACCCATCAGACCTCCACCAGGTGCCACAGCTTCACACCAGACAACATCCGGGGCCCGGAGAGGCAGAGAGGAGGAAAAACTATATAGTTCCTGCCCTCTTTGGGCCTGGCAGTCGGCCAGATACTTGGAGGAGACAAAAAAGTATCCTGATCGCAGCACTAACAACCTTAATAACGTAGCTTATTCACCAAGTGCTTACCATGACCCAGGCTTGAACTAAGTACTTCATAGGCTTAATCCTTGAATAGTTATGCAAGACATGCATTGTTGTTTTCATTTTGCAGATGAGGAAATTGAGGTTCAGGGGGGTGAAGTCGTTTGCCCAAGGTCACTGAGCTAAGAAGCGGCAGGTGGTCTGATTTCAAAATCTCTCCTCTCCAGGGGTACACCTTTTCTAGACTTATCCGGCATACACGTGTTTCACATAGTGTTTCCTCTGACAGCCTTTTGTGGCGGAGCCAAAGGGCTTTGTGCTTTATGAAATCAGTATATAAAGGGAGTGTGTATATAAAAGCCCTGGTTCTGGAAGGTGTTACCTGTTTTCCTGCTCAGCGAGGACCCATCTCCCAGACAGGTGGGCGGCCCCTCTCTCAGGTACGCTCTGTTAGTGGAGGTCACAGCAACCCCTAGGCCAACCTGCTGTTTATTTAAAAACACACTGCCCTTCTTCTGCTATGAAACCTTGAGCAAGTTCTTCCTTGACCGCACTCTAGCGGCCTCCGGGAGAATAGTGACACCCACTTTGAATGCTCTCATGGGGAAGAAAGAGAAGATACTGCATTAAAAGCACGTGGCTCTGGAAAGCCCTCGCCACCTGCTCTTTCCCTTCCTTCCTGCCTGCCTTCCTGCCCTCTCTCCTCCACGCTGGTTTCTAGACCCTCAAGGAAGAGGCTGCCCTCAGTCTTTACAGCAGACTGAGCTCCTGCTCTGGAAGCTTCTCCTGCTTCTTAAAGGGCTCTGCCCTGCAGAGTTTATTTAGCTTTGTGTACTTATCGGAGTCAAAGCATAGTGGTGAGGGGACAAGACTCATTTCCCCCAGGCTTTGGCTCCCAGGAAGGTGGAGAGATTCTCCAGCCACACAAGATGTTGTAGATATGGCTCCAGACAGATGTCTGGGCCGAACATCGTCCATTCCAGCAACAAGCACCTGATGGGCTCCTGCTGGTCAGAAGACTCAGGATTCTAGAGATAAAGCCTTGCTCAAGGGGCTGCCCAGCACCAGAAGAGACGCATGCTCCCATCCACGCAATAAAGGGCTGCAAGTACTGCCAAGAACGTCGTCACGGGAAGTCACTGGGGCACAAATGTGAGAGAAGGGGAGCTCTGCATTGGCGGGGGGAGGGAGATCAGGACTGACCTTCCTAACTGGCTCTTCATTGTATGAATTAGAGAATGAGATCAGAGTTTGCCAGGCAGTGGGGGGGGGGGGGGGGGGGGGGGGTGAAAACCATGGCATGGAGGCATTCAGGGAATCATCGGGGATTCAGTGTGTCAGGGCAGAGGGAAGACCCCCCCCCCAGGGGTTCAGTGGGAGGGAAGCAAAGGAGCCAGCAGAGGGGCAACTGGCTGGGGAGGTTAAAGGGTGCAGATTTGGAAGGATCATTCTGGGCCATGGGCTGCAGTCTCCTCAGGGGACGTCCTCTGCAGCTTCGCCCCCCAGCACACAGTGGCTTCCCCGAGCCCACCGCGCAGCTTGGCAATCATCACCACCTTAATTTTCAGGGTTGATTCTTTTTGACCCCATGAGCCAACTTTAAGACAAGCATTTTTCATCTTCCCAAATCTTCAGGACCCCAAATTAAATAATAAGAAAGCTAATAGTCAAGCTTCTTCTTCCTGGAGAAATGGAAAACCTTGACCACTAGCACTTTGTTTCAGCTGCATCTAATTCAACGGTTCTTTTTTTTTTTTAATGTTTTATTTATTTCTGAGAGAGAGAGAGAAAAAGTGAGCAGGGGAGGGTCAGAAAGAGAGAGAGACACAGAATCCGAAACAGGCTCCAGGCTCTGAGCTGTCAGCACAGAGCCCAACGTGGGACTTGAACCCACAAACCGCGAGATCATGACCTGAGCTGAAGTCGGACACTTAACCGACTGAGCCACCCAGGCGCCCCTAATTCAACAGTTCTTAAGCTTGAGCATGTACAGGGAATCGCTTGGGGTGTCTGTTGCCATGCCAACCCTGGGTCCTACCTTCAGATTGCCTAGAAGTATAGCCCAGGAACCTGCATTTTAAGTTGGCCTGGTGGTCAAAGGCTATACTTTGAGAAACCCAAAGCTTGACATCCCCATTTTTCACAAAAGTAGTGAGCCAAAGGAGCCTTTCCCCCAGTCTGCCCTTCCTCTTTGTCTTGTGTGACTGACTATCAGTGAAAGCATCTGATGGCCAGAAAAGGAGAAACTTTATATGTCCTATAGCTGGACCAGAGTCCTGGCCTCCAAGAAGGAGGCGGGAGATGTTGGCTGTGCACCCACAGCCATGCGCATCTCTGGTCCACAGCCCCACCTTCTTTCTTGCTAAATAGAAGCCCAGGTGGGGGCGCCTGGGTGGCTCAGTGGGTTAAGCATCTAATACTTGAAATTAAGAATTCCGATCTTGATGTCAGCTCAGGTCATGATCTCACAGTTTGTGAGATCGAACCCCACATTGGGCTCCAAGCTAACATGGCAGAGGCTGCTTGGGTTTCTCTCTCTCCCTGCCCCTTCCCTGCTTGCACTCTCTCTGAATAAAAACTAAAAAAAAGGGCTCAACTCTGTTCAGGAATCGGCTGACCATGTGTTTCATGGCAGGCTGCCCCCTCCCTGCTCTAGCCTCAGCCCCAGGGAGGTATCCTGATTGGTCTAAATGAAAGATTTTCAGCATTAGAGTGTCTGGGGAGATTTTAAAGATACCCATGGATGGATCTGAGATCAGTTAAAACAGAGTCTCTAGAACTGGAACCCCGATGTAGGGTTTTGTTTTTGTTTTTTGGTTTTTGGTTTTTTTTTTTTAACTTCCCAGGTGATTTTAATGTGCAGTCTTTGTCAGGAACCAAACCAATCACCATAGTCATTCCCTTCTCCCTGTCGGTGACTGACGTAAGCACGCACACATGACATGAGTATGGCACAAAAGGAGATGTAGAAGGAAGTCTGTTTTGTAGTCCTCAAAAGGGGTGTGAGGAAAAGATGTGGCTTCTTCTGACCTGGCCCTTGGACATTGTTGTGTAAGGTTGATGGCAACCACCTTGTGACCATGAGGGACAGGCTTGTGAAGGTCAAAGCTGTAGTCCACCCTTATCCGTGGTTTTGTTTTTCATGGCTTTGGTAACCCACAGTTAACCATGGTCTGGAGACAGATGATCCTCCTTCTGACATTGTCAGCAGATCAGCAACAGCCTAATGCGGTTCCACTGCCTACGTCATTTACTTCTCTTCATGTCATCAGGTCAGCATTTTATCGTCTCACATCATTACAAGAAGAAGAAGGGTGGGTACAGTAAGATACTTTGAGAGAGACTGACTACATTCATACATACCTTTTACTACAGTATATTGTCCTAATTCTATTTTATTATTAGTTACGTTATTCTCATCCTGTGCCTTGGTTTATGAACTTTATCATAAGTATGTGCATATAGGGGAAAATCTAGTATGTACAACGTTCAGTACTATCTGTGGTTTCAGGCATCTAGTGGGGGGTCTTAGAATTACCCCCCCCAGGACCAGGTGGGGCTACTCTACACTGATGATGGCACAGCCAACATATGCCAAGAACCTGGTCTTGCATTTACCATTGGAGCATTGCATCTGATATTGAGCTGCTAAGTTAACCATCCACGGGGCTGTTCCATCTCTCGGCCTCTAGTTATATAAAAGAGTGAATGTTCCTTATTGGTTAAAATCACTGGTTAGATCATTTTGTCGGGTTTTATTGGTTGCTTTGTTTTGTTGGCTTGCTAGCAAACAGCATTTCAAATGACACAAGAAGCCATGGTATTCTTTGAGACTGCCTCTTGGTTCCAATTGCCCTTATATGGTGCCTTTCTGATCTTTCAGTAATGAATGTCCACACCTCCCTTCTCATAGCACCTCCACTGAATTTAGCACCCTTAGAATTCCAGAAAGAACAGAACACCTTATTGATTAAGCCTCTGGGATCTGGCACTGAAGTCAACCTGTCTCAGTTCAGATACGCCATCGTTAATTAGTTATGTGACATCTGGTAATTATGTAAGCCTCCTAAGCCTCAGTTTGCTCAGCTGTGATTTGGGGATAATTTTACCTATTACCCATTTACTAAATTTCTGGATTTGGCATCAGGATTTAATGAGATAATATTTGCAAAAGCCCATTTACCAGCAATATCAGTGCCTGTAAGTGTTACTACTCAGTGTTGAGTCAGACATGGGGAGTCTGAGTTACCAGAACATTCCCAACTTTTTAGTAAAGATAACTTGGTAGTAAAACTAAATGCCTTTCTACGTTTACAATAGTAGAAGTCAAGAGAAAGTCTTTGCCAGGCTCTCTCAATTCGTATCTCAAGCCATGTGGCCTCCATGGCTTTCCCAGGGAACAGAGTGAGCATGACTTCTAGAGCCTCCAACAAAACAGAGATGAGGGATGAGCCCTTGTACAGCACCGATACACATGTCACCACAGGCTGTTTCCGCTGCTGCAAACTTGAATGCTCAGAGGTCAAGGGTGCCCGTTGCCTGACACATGATTCAGCAGGTTTAAGATTTCCTGCAAAGATGCCCATCTATCCATGCGTTTCTGTGATGTCCATCAGCAGGACACTCAGGAATGCTCAGAGCTGCGGGCATCTTTTGAAAGAGACCCACAGATCTGGGAGAAAGTGGCCTCCTGGGCTCTGGGGCCTGTCCTGGTGAGGTGTGGCTGATAGGCTGAGGACCAGTCAAGACAAGAAGTAGGTCTGCCTGTTCTGGAACATCCTGCTCCCAGGCGTGCACCCGAGTTACACGTTCAAGGAGTTCTACCTTGAACTCCTACCCCCTCAACAGCAGAGCCCTTGCCCCAGCCCCCACAGCCTGCAGTGTCTACGAGCGGTCTCCAGGCAGAGGCCCCCTGGGGGCTGAACATATCTGCCTGCTCTCCCTGGGGTTCCAGAGTTTACACTGGCCTCGCCAACAACCACATGCTCCCTGTACCGTTCCACCTGGCTAGCTCTGAGGGGTGGGATGAGATCTCAAGTGGCAGGTATGCTCATGTTCTACTTAAGTCACATCTGGCTGAAGTTGTTGCAGTGAAAATGTGGTCTGTGGAGTGCCTGGCTGGCTCAATCGATAGAACACAGGACTCTGGATCTTGGGGTCATGAGTTTGAGCCTAATGTTGGGCATAGAGCTTACTTGAAAAAGAAAAGAAACTGTCTTGCGAAATACTTCTTTTCCTCCCTTAAAATGCGGGTAGGGATTGCTGGAGAATAGGCGGACAGGATGGGCTCAAGAGATCCTTCCATGCCTTGTCTGCAAGGAGAGCTTCCTGTTGACCTAATGCAGACGGGGTCTTAGAAGCTTGGGAGAGGGGGTTGTGATCAGTCTTCTCCTTCTTCTCCTTTCCTTCTTGCCTCCAGACACTGGGTTTGTACCCATAGGGTGAGCCCACCTTTTTCCCTTCAAGCCTTGTTTATCTGTCCAGGCAGCTTATTCAGAGCCTGCACTCAGAACCTAACACCACAGCTCATCCGGACGTAGCACCTTGATGAAGCCAATAGTTGGCAGCAGTTGATTTTCTTCTATGCACATCTCATGGTCTTACTTTGACACCATATCTGCCAATGCCTTTTTACAAGATTCCATATATGATACTCAGATATGCACCCCAAATTATAAAACATATAATTAACACCTGTCTGCCCACCACCCAGCTTCAGAAACAAAGGTTTAATCAATAATGTGTGTGAAGCTTATCACACTCTCTCCTCCCCCCTCCTCAGAGTATAACCTGAATTTGGTGCCCATCATATACACCAACTGAGATGAAGTCTGGCTGCAGATAATGGAAAATACAAAACAGTTGCTTTGGTGAGGTATTCACCTTTGTAAGAAGAGATCTAGAGGAAAACAGCTCATGGCTGTTGTGGGGGCTCCAAGGTGTCCAAGGAGCAGCCATCTTGAATTCCACCACCACCAAAGGCATGGTCTCTTCCTCCCAGACTAAGACAGCTGCCAGGCTCCAACCATCTTCTCTATATCTGACCTGGCAGGAAGAAGAGAAGGGAAAAAAGGGCATGTCACTTGCCTAAAGCAACTTCTTGAAAGTTGCATACTATAGTCCACTGACAAGGACCTACTGACAAGGCCATACCCAGTTGCAAAAGAAGCTGGAAGGTGGTGTTTTTATTCTAGCTGGTCCTGTGCCCAGTTAAAAATCAAGTCTCCTGGGGCGCCTGGCTGGATCAGCCAGTTAAGCGTCTGACTCTACGTTTCCGCTCAGGTCATGATATCACAGTTCATGAGTTCCGGTCTCTGCGTCAGAGACACAGGTGGAGCCTGCTCGGGATTCTCTCTCTCTCTCTCTCTCTCTCTCTCTCTCTCTCTCAAAATAAATAAATAAACTTTAAAAAATAAAACGTTTCCTTCTAAGAGGAAAGAGAATGAAATTAGGGGACACCTAGCGGTCCCTGTCACATCATAGTCTTACCCTAAAATCCAACTTAGGACCTTAAATTATTGATGGTGCCTTTGAAAAAAAGAACCTCTCTATATATTTAGTACTTCAATCAAAAGCATGCAAATAATAAAGCTCAATGACTCTCGCAAATGGATCCAGATATAGAATGTCACCAACACCCCAGGAAGCCCCCCCTCATGACAGAAACAAATTCAATTATAAAATAAACTCCCAGGTTTGTAGCTCTCTCATTCGGTGTTGGCCCATGAGAAATTAGTCTGCATCACTCCTTAGTCTCAGAGGGGCAATATTCCACCTTCTCTTCACGGTCTCTCCCAATGAATGCACAGAAATGAAACGGATGTTGAACTTCCCTGAAGAGACACCCGGGTTGTCAAGAGTATGCATCCGTGGACTTGGTTATGAGCTGTGTTAGACATGGAGAGGTAGCACTTAGCATGCACCTCGTATGTACCAGCAGCTGTACGGAGTCAAGACGGCATATTAGCTGCCCTCGCCAGGCCTGGATCTGCCCCTGGCGGGGTGTGATATCTGCTGAACTTATCACTTGAACCAGCTCTGCCTTAGCCTTCTCATCTGCAAAAGGAGGATAATGTCATTGCTATGATCAAAAGAGGAAAATGTTGCCAAGTTGGCCTGTAGATATAAAGCTGGACTCGAAGTCCTTGCCTCTTCCTCTTGGGAGACCAGGTCTCTGAGTTCTACCTCCACCATTACCCCCCAGCGCATGGCTCCATTTCCAATGCTGCCCCTGGGCTCCTGGCGGACACCACCACCTCCCATCACAGAGTTGGAGAAACATCTGGTTGATGGAGCCAAGGGCTCGCTCTATTTCTGTTGTCAATCAGATATGAGTTGTGACCCCGCCGCCCGCGTCACCGCAGCCCTCCCCTAGATTTCTGGAACACTCAGGCTCACTCCATGTTTTACTTTTTTCCTGCTTTCCTCCTCCCCCCCCCCCCACTTCTCATCCTGTGCCAGCCCTTATATATTTAGCTCTTTTAACCCTGCTTCATAAATCATTCCTGCAAGTCAAATCGCTGAAAATGTTTCCCTGAACTCCCTCCAAACTGTATTTAAAATACTTACCTTCCGGTAACTGTATCATAGCCAATTCAGTGTGTCACCCCTGCCTTCATTCCCAGGAGAAAGACATTAGGGACACTGCGAGGAGCAGAAAAGGTGGGGCCCTAGCACTCTGTGTAAGAGTGCTCTGTGTCTCCCCCACAATCTTCCCCCCACTTTTTTTTTTTAAAGATACTGAGACAGCATTGAACGGCCACAGGTGTAATTTATTTGTTGGTCTTCACCGTAGCGGTATAATCTGGTGAGGAAGGGTTTAGACTCTAGCATCTGTGTGCCTAGGTTAATATCCTGCCTTCATCATCTATTTGCTGTGGGATATTTGGCCAAGTCACTTAATTTTCTGAGCTTCAACATCCTCAGCTATAAAAGAGGGATGATGAGTGTTGGCCTCCCTGGACAGTTATGAGAAGCAAATGAGATGATGCCTATAAAGTTCTCAGCATCGGTCACTTCATAAGTGCCCGATGAATGGGAGCTGTCATGACGGCACTTCCTGTGGCATACCCAGTATCCATTCTCTTTGTCATCATTATTAGCAGAGCCGTGGTTTTATGCTGAGTGCCAATATACCTCGATTTAAAAAGGAGTGATGGTCCTTTCTCTGGCTTCACTTGAAGCTGGTGGTAGTCATGCAACGTGGATCTTGCCTAAGAGATGTCAGCTGGAATCCAGCTGAGGCTCCCAGGAAAGGTTTTAAAGGGAACAGACAGAACTGGCGTGTGCCTATCTGCCCTTCTCCCCTTCCTCTGTGTTCTTGTATAGAGTGCGAACGTGATGTCTGGCGTTTCAGCAGCCATATTTTGCCTGGGAGCCATATTTGCAAATGGCAGCCATGATTTCAGAATGACAGAAGAGAAAGATGAAAGGAGCCCAGGTCTCTTCTCCCAGACGATGCTGTGGGGCCACCACGCTAGCCCCCACAGTGCCTGTCTGTGGCCTCCGTTACCAAATAAGTGAATAAATAAACAGCCCCTGAATCTCCTTATGCCCTTATTTGTCAGGTTTCCTTTACTAGCAGCCATCTCAAATCCTAGCCATCACAAGCTTTGAGCTCCTTCACACGAGGGGCAATTGCAATTTGGACCAGATAGGAGCCTGAAGCAGTTTTCAAACTGTGTGCCGCAGAAGCGAGGGGTTCCCTGTAGGCCCCCATCTGAGACTGGAGATTGGGCAAGGGGGAGCATGGGGCCACACCGCTTCTCCCTACCCCGTCTTTTCTCCCAACTCTGTTTTACTGTATTATTAGTGCGAGAGGCGGCTCAGTTTGCTTTTGGAAAGAACCGATTCCAGGGCGAAAATAAATAAATAAATAAATAAAAATAAAAGGTTTGGAAACCCTCCTTCTGGTCCAGCCCCCTCATTTTACAGATGAGTGATCTGAGGCCCCAAAAGTGAGGTCATTTGCCCAGTCAGGCTCAGCCAAGCAAAGCCAAGAGAAGCCCAAGTTTTCTGCTCTTTCCGGGGGCTCTGCCGAGTGCTGGAACTGCCACAAAAAAAAAAAAAAAAAAAAGATCTGAAGAACTTACAACCACTCAGAGAGCCCGACTGCCTGAGCCCTGACGAGCTGCCCACTGGGAGGGGCGGGGTTTAGGGGGGTTTGGGGGGAATGGACAGACCCTCCAGTTAAAGCTAATGAGGGCTGGAAATGTCCCTTTCAGGGCTCTGGGCAGCCAGTCGACCCTCCTGCTGAGAGAAAGTTGGACCTAGTTCCTCTCCTCTCTCCACAGCAATTCATTAATTGTTTGTTTATTTTTCTGAAAGCACACACACACACTAGATGTGTGGAGCAAAGGGGGTGAATGGATGGTGTGCAATTCGCAATACATGGGGTTCTTTGTCCCTGTTCTAGTAGTTTTCCTTTTCAAAATGCCTGCTTAATCAATTCAAGATCAATGGCTGTGAAGTTGCAGTTGTAAACACCACCTCGTTTCAAGGTCAAGCCAGCATTCTCTAGCAGGAAGTTAACTGCGGGAGGGGTGGAAGGGAGGGCGTTTATCAGGCAGCCCCCAGAGCGACTGTTTAGAGGCGCTCTCGTTGCTGATTCGCCATTTGGACATACTTGAGTGGAATAAGCAGATGTAAAAACAATTCGAAACATCTCGTTCTAGAACTTGAACTAGAAACTCTTTTCTTCATCCCTTCACGTGACCCCTCCTTCCACCTACCCATCCAACAAATATTTATTGAGCACCTACTCCTGTGTCTCACACTGGCTCAGAGGAACACAGGCAAGGTTCTTACCTGGAGCTTGATTTTTTGGGGGTTGGGGGCTGGGAGAGACTGAAGGCAAGCCAAGCGTGTAAACAAGTAGATAAAGACGAAGCCTCTGGAGCAGCCCCAAGGAGGCCACCCTGCACCCCCTCCCGGGGTAGCCCCCACAGTGCAGCCCCACCCCCAATTTATCAGGTCTTTGCCCAGTGTTAAGTGCTTAACACTGGATTCTTTTGCTTAACTCTTTTTGGAAACAGGCTTTCTTCCCTCTGTCAACCCCCAGGCACCCAGCAGGAGCAAGGAGCCTCACAAGCTGGGGAGGAGGAGGAAGTCAAGATATCACAGTGAGCTTAGCAGCACTCCCCTTTGTGAGTGATGGGCAAAGCCCAGGGCTGCTTAAAGACTCTGATTTGTGGGGCATCTGGGTGGCTCAGACAGTTAGGCACCTTAGTTTTGGCTGGGCTCCAGTCGTGATCTTATGGTTCAGGTTCCTGAGTTCGATCCCTGCTTCAGGCTCTGAGCTGGCAGTACAGAGCCTGCTTAGGATTCTCTCTCTCTGCCCTTCCCCAACCTGTCTCAAAATACATAAATAAACTTAAAAAAAAAAAAAAAGGTTCTTATTTGTAAACTGGAGAGGTTTCATAACAGCTGTTGAGCCAAAAGAAATCAGCCTGATCCCATCTTTCATAAATTCATTTGGCAAATATTTGAAAAGACAGACGAGGAGAACCAGAATAGACACTACACTTAGAATTCGAGACTCCAATTCAAATCCTCCTTCCGCGACCCCCTCCCCCCACCTTGGCAAACCCTTTATTTACTGAACCTCCTTTTCCTAGTGATAACACTATTCCACTCATGGATTTCTTATGAGGATAAAAAACAAAAACAAAAAACCCAACCCTGGTGCTCAGCACATTCCTGACACAGAGTAGGGGCTCCACAGATGGTGACTGAATCTACCTTGAGGCAGGAGGAGCCACTAAGAAATTGGGAAGGTGGCTTGGGCCAAGGGCATTGAAGGTCTGACCTAGAGAATGGGCACTAGGGAGGGGACAGTGTCTGGAAAGACAAGGAAGCACTGATTGGTGGGACGTGGCAAGGATCCAGACAGCACAGGAACAACCATTCATAAGGGCAAGAAACTGGGAGAAGCTTGGCAGACTTGCTGGGGCTGGCATGGTTGACAAAGACTGGGATGCCAGAGAAGCTTAGTTTGAGGGTGCCAGTGGGCCGGCCAGGTAGACATCGCTAGGCAGCGGGGGACTGTGGGAGTCATCCACCTCATGGTCATGGAAGCCGTCGGTGTGGGTGATCTGTTGTAGGAGACATCTGCCATTTTTCACTATCCGGCACGCGTGCACATACACAAGCACACACACTTTGAAGAGCTGCTCCTCTTCCTCTCCCATCATGGGCATCGGGCAGGACCGCCATCACTGCATCCTGCCCCACAAAATACAAGAGAGACATCCTAGATGTCCTTGAACCTAGCATGCATCTCTGTCGGCCCCATGGTTGTACCAATGAGTGTACAACCCAACATAGGGTGCTCAGAGTCCTTCCTCAGGATTTTTAATTTGGAATTGGAAGAGAAGAGCTCTGTCTTGGAGTCCCAAGTGGGAAGAAATGGCGGGCTGCCAGATGCCATCTTCTGTGGTCTGTGAAGAAAGCTAATTTGCTGGAGAGAATAAGCCAAGCTGAAGCCAACAGAATTGAGAAACAGAGAGAGGGAAAATCCTGACAGCAATGTGTTCCTGATTCCAGTCCCCAGAGCCTCCAAAGCTCCGGGTCTTTGGGCTACTCCAGGCACTTACATTTTTCGATTTCCTGTGCGTTCTACTCAGCTGAAGCTGGGGTTTCTGTCTCTTGCAACCCAAAGAGCCTTGGCTAACTCCCCTCTCAAAGACAGAAAGCTTACATAGCTATGACTTTTAACACTTTACTATTCATGGACCCATTTGCAAAGCTGACGAAAGCTATGATGTGTGTAAGGTGTCATCTACAGGCTTAGGGAGGGCCCATCCAAAAGCCTGCCCGTGAGCTGCTAGAATGCCTGGGATACAGGAAATAGCAGAGAGCTTAGGACTGAACATCGGAGGGCAGATCCTTTCAGAAGACGAGGAGACACTGAGTCCAGAGGAAAAGAGGCAGAAGGAGAACAGAGAAGAGGCATCATCATGGAGAAGAGGCATCAAGGATGAAAGGTTCTGAGGAGGAAGATACCACTACGGACTCCCGGAGGGCTGGGGAAGGCTGTGGAATTTGGGGACTGCACAGGGGCAGTCTGGGCGGGGGGCTTAGCAAATGAAGCATGGGTCCAGGGAAGCCAGTGGCAAGGTGCTTAAGCTTGAGTGAACCTTGAAAATATCATGCAGAGTGAAAGAAGCCAGACATGAAAGGTCACATGTCCTGTGATTACATTTACATGAAATGTGCAGGATAGAATCAGTAAGTCCAGAGAGACAGAAAGTAGTTCCATGGTTGACAGAGGCTGAGGAAGGGAGAAATGGAGAGCAGTGACTGCTACTCGATATGGGCTTCTGTTTTAGCATGATGACAATGTTCTGGAATTATATAGCGGCGGTGGTTGCATGTCTAACGACTACCTTAAAAACTACTCAACGTTACACTTTAAAAGAGTGAACATTATGGTATGTCAATTATATCTCAGTTAAAAGGAAAGAGCAGCTGATGATGGGCAGGAAGTCACAAGAACAGACCCTCCTCTAAGGAGCTCGACACGAAATCCAACAAGAGAGCTGGCGGATTTTTCAGGATGAGAAGCCTTGACCTTAGAACGTGGGTGTGGAGGGCAACATAATGCCCTCTGTCCTAATCCCTAGAAGCTGTGAGTATGCTACCTTACATGGCAAAGGGGAAATAAGGTTAAAGGCAGAATTAAGGTTGTCAGTCAGCTGGCCTTAAAATAGAGAGATTACCCTGGATTACCTGGTGAGCCCAAGGTAATCCCAAGGGTCCTTAAAAGTGGAAGGAGGCAGAACAGTCAGTGTCAGGATGATGTGAGGACTCAACTGATCACTGCAGGCTTTGATAATGGACAATGGGAGCCATGAGCCAAGGAATGTGAGCAGCCTCTAGAAGCCAGAAAAGACCAGGAAACTATTCTCCCCTCCAGAACGGAAAGCAGCATGCTAACACCTTGACTTTGACCCAGGGAGACTTCTGGCCCGTAGAATTCTAGGATAAATTTGTGTTGTTGTAAGCCACTCAGTTTTTGGTAATTTGTTACAACAGCCGTAGAAAAGTAATATTGTGGCGTATTCCAAAGATGGGGTGATTAGAAGTCAGGAGGAAGCCACGTAGATAGGAGATGGTAGTAAACAGAAAAGAACGTTGGCCAAGGACCAACTGATGTGTGAAACCCCAGACTGCCACTAAATTGACTGCAGGGCCATGGACAAGTCATCCCTTCTCTTTCTGGGCTTCAGTTTTCCCATCTGTGAAATGGGGGTATCGGAGTTACTGGCCTCCAAGGGTCCTTCCAGCTCTGAGACGCCGAGTCCATGCCCTGGGCTTCGCAGCTGCACTCACCGGGGCAGCTCACGCGGCATCTCTCTGCTGGGTCTCATAGACGATGCTGATTTCATCTTTGGTTTTACACTTTGGTTTGTCAGAGAAGCTGTCCTAACGAAGGATGGTAACCAAGGAAGTTGAGCTGCCTTCTGCCAAGGCAGGAGTGTTGAGGGGAGCCGGGTGACTCCACCGCCATCCCCACAGAATAGATTTCCCCAAGCCCCTGAAACTCCCCCGCTGAGCGTAGGCTTAGAAAACGTCCACGAGGTAGGAGCACAGCCGCTCTCCACCCTCTCCTCATTGGCCGGCACTGCGAACGAGTTTTAGCCTCAGAATCCTCTTCAACACAGCACCTCACGTGGCTGCTGCCAACTGGGTGGAGCTGGTTGGTGAGCTGCCGTCTATATGGGCTTGGGCTGAGGTATCCCTGATGCTAGCATCCTCTTTGAAACCCCTGAGACCGTTTGGGATTAGGTAAGACCTTAAAATGGTTTGACAACTGCAGGCGGTGGCCTCTGGGAGGCTCAGTCTCTTAAGCATCTGACTCTTGGTTTCAGCTCAAGTCATGATCTCATTGTTCGTGGGTTCAAGCCCTACACTGGGCTCTGTGTGAACTGTGTGGATGGAGCCTGCTTGGGATTCTCTCTCTCCCCCTCTCTCTGCCCCTCCCCCCTGCCCCACTCTCTCCCTCTCTCTCTCTCAAAATAATTAAACTTAAAGAACATAACATTTAAAAAAAGAAAACTGCAGGGTAATTAGTTCACCAAGATTCCAAACTAAAGAGAAAATACCAAATTTCCTCTGAAGGTATTGGGTTGTTCACAAAATTGAACGAGAAGCAGAGAAAAGAGGCAAGACCATGGCAACTAACTGTGAGGATGCAGTCCCATTTATGCCACAGAAAAATCTTGATTGAGACCCACCATTAGCACCGCTGGGCTCTCCTCATTATGGCCACTGCCCTGGCACTCAGCTGCTCCCACCCTGCATCACCTCTACCGGAGCCCACCTCTTTCCTTCCTTCCTTCCTTCCTTCCTTCCTTCCTTCCTTCCTTCCTTCCTTCCTTCTTTCCTTCTTTCCTTCCTTCCTTCCTTCTTTCCTTCCTTCTTTCCTTCCTTCCTTCCTTCCTTCCTTCCTTCCTTCCTTCCTTCCTTCTTTCCTTCCTTCCTTCTTTCCTTCCTTCCTTCCTTCCTTCCTCTCTTTCTTTGAAGTTTATTTATTTATTTTGAGAGAGAGAGAGAGAGAGAGCACGCACACAGGTGCATGAGTGGGGGAGGGGCAGAGAGAGAGAGAGAGAGGAAGAGAGAGAATCCCAAGCCCCTGATGCAGAGCTCGATCCCTTGAAGCATGAGATGGTAACCTGAGCAGAAATCAAGAGTTGGACACTTAACTGGCTGAACCACCCAGGTACCCCCTGAGCCTGCCTCTGTGGCTCACCCTCTGGATTCCAAGTCCCAGGGGAGAAAGCCAGTTGCTTGAGCAGGGGTGAGATGCTGCCCCCGGTAGGTGAGAACAGAAGGAAAGCCTCAGCCCCCCTCCACCTTCCTCCAGGGGTCCGGAGGCCCTGCCTCCCAGCTAACCCACACAACGGAAGAGCACCCCAAGCACTGGGCACTTTCACATACTAAACCCCTTCAATAGGTCAAAGTCCCCTCAACTCAGATAGTTTACCATGAAACGTTCCTGCTGGAAAAGACTTTGGATGTCTGTAGTTCAACACACCTGTTTAAGAAGCTCAAGTGGCCGCTTAGCACTAGAGCCGGGACTAGAACACTAGGCTCCCAGCCCCCTCTCTGGTGGTCTTCCTGCCCCACTGCACTGTCCTCCAGCCTGCAACTGGCCCGCTCCAGGGGCGGGCGTTGCCATGGCAACAGAAAATCACAGCTTTTAAAAAGTGGATGAAATTCTTGAGGGGTCATAATTCTCTTAAGAAGGGATGAGTCGTAGCTCCGTACAATTTCATCTTTATACCTTTGTAAACACAGCTTTCAGGTGCATGTGGTGGACGGCTCTGTGAAACAGCCCTTTGGGGGGTTCTGTGTGTTTTTTCTGAGAATGTGATTTCCCCAGGGACAGGCCCCTACACAGCACAGCAAGGGTCTCTGGGCAGCAGGGCAACAGGGGGCCCTAGTGGCTTGAGGGATGCAGGCAGACAGAGAGGAAGCTGGAACTTCCTTCCAGTCACTTCATTATTTTTCATCAGGTGGCAGCACTGCGCCTTGGCTGGGCAGGGCAATTAAAAGCTCCCGGAGCTCCTAATGAGTGGTCTTGAGATGTAAGCTGCCCGCAGAGTTTCCCAAGGGAATTTATTCCTGGAAGCTAACTTCTCAAAAGTGGCCACCCTTGGGTGCAGCTGCAGGGCTACCGGGTTTGGCCAATTGGTTAGAAACAGGAATTCTGCGTCCAGGGCTGCTGCCGGTAATTTGTGAAGGGAGATCAGTAGCACAGCTCAGCCCTGACTCTAGCACTCAAAATTGTACCTGTCAAGGACACTTCCCCTTCCCCTGGGACAGCTGAGGGGTCCTGCTTCCCCACGAGCCTCTTCTGAGACCCCCTTTTCCACAGGGGGCCGCCATGCTTTGTACCCTAATTCACTTGGGCATGGACATAGCCCCCAAAGGCAAGGTTTATGGTTGGCCAGGAGCCAAAGCTTTATCCTAGAGCAGAGCCTAACCAACCAGACTCTCTCTGGAGAACTTGAACTTGAGACTTGCAGAGAATTTGTTACTAACTAGTAGCAAGAACAGCGGAACTTGAAGCTGAGAGGCACTGACTCTCTAAGGGAGAGAGGAAGACTCTTGCAGCATGGGCGCTTGAAAGAATGCAGAGAACAATGTGCCCTGTAATTTGAGATCATCTGAATATGCTCCTGATCTCTGTGACCCAAACGATCCTCATTTACACACCTAAACACAGGCTCACATAGCCAAGTGGACAAGGAGACATTTTTATCCAATTGACTCCAGCCTAAAGGACTCCCACTTCTGCTCACACTGAATAGATGTGGGATTCAGCAAAGTTTGAAAAATGACTTCTGCCCACCTGGGGTGCCTGGGCAGCTCATTCAGTTAAGCATCTGACTCCTGATTTCCGTTCAGGTCATGATCTCATGACCATGGTATCAAGCCTCATGCTGGGCTCTGAGCTAAACGAACGGAACCTGCTTGGGATTCTGTCTCCCTCTCTCTCTGCCCCTCCCCTGCTCATGCACATACTCTTCCTCTCAGAATAAATAAACATTTTTACAAAATTATTCAAAATGACTTTGGTCCTCACTTTAGTTTGTTACATGGACAAGGATGAAACCTAGGAGCAGTTGGTGCCTCAACAAGGAGAAATATTCTCTGTGGAACATAATCCTCTCAAGCCCCAGGCTCTAAGCTTTAATGGCCACTAAAGAACTTTCCTTCTATCCTGAGACAATGGAAGATGGTGTGAGGTCTCTGGTTCAATGGACAGCACCGACCATAGGTAAACAGTGGAGGTTCCCAGAACCACAGTCCTCTGGCCTGCAAACTTGAGTGTGGCCTACAAAGCGTGGGCCGGCCCATATGCCTCCAGCTCCCAGCCACCTTCTGTGAGCAGCTCTGGCCACACCCAACACTTCCATAGCACTGTTTCATACCTTCATATAAATAGTACCTCTATCCAAAATGCTTTCCCAAGACTTGTCTGTGTAGCAAAGTCCATTACAAACTTCAGTACTATAGGGGCGCCTGGGTGGCTTAGTCGGTTAAGCATCCGACTTTCGCTTGGGTCATGATCTCACGGTTCGTGGGTTTGAGCCCCGCGTCGGGCTCTGTGCTGACTGTCGGCTCAGAGCCTGGAGCCTGTTTCAGTCTGTGACTCCCTCTCTCTCTGACCCTCCCCTGCTCACGCTGTCTCTCTCTCTTCTAGAAATAAATAAAAAATATTAAAAAAAAAAAACAACAAAACTTAAGTACTATAAGAACTGAGATTCTTTGGGTTGTAGGATAGGAAAACTGACATGGAATAATTAGAAGGCTCTGGATGATTCAGAAAAGGAATTTAACTATCATATTTCAATATAGACGGAGATAAGAAAGCTCATGATTTGAGGACTGTCACTCTAGAGAAATGGGAGTGATTTTGCCCCTCAGGGGACATTTAGCAGTGTCTGAGGAGATTTTTGGTTGTCCTGACTGGGATACGGGGTGCTGGAGGCGTCTGCTGAATGGAGGCAGGGGGGCTGCTAAATACCCTACAATGCACAGGACAGATCCTCTCACACAGAATTAATCAGCCCAAAATGCCAATGAAGCCAGGACTGAGAAACTGTGCTCTAGAGGACTGTTGTCACCATGATGCAGCTCCAAGGATGCCTAACCTGTAAGGCTCTCCAGTCCAGCATTTAGTTTGCTGTGAGAGGGAACTTGACTGGCTCACCTTGATGACTTGTTCACCCCTGGATCTATCAGCTCTGACCAGGGAAACAGAGTCACCTTATATAGACTTGGCCACTGAGGACCTTCTCTCTGCATTGGAGATGTTCCCAGACTTCTTGTAAGCCATGCATCCCAAGAGCAATGGGACCAGAGCCCGAATAGTCATCACCCCCCTTTGGGATGCCTTCTCACCCCTTTATGATAGAGTCATCCATCTGCATTCTGGGCTCTTACTCTCTCTTGCACACGCTGGGTTTCACTGCATTCTGATTTGTTTGTTCACGTGCCCCTCTCTCCCAAGAGACTTGGAATTCTCTGTGGATTCAAAGTTGGTCTTACTCATGTCTAGAAGCTCAGTGTCAATGTTCTGGTTACCTATTGTTAGCTAAGAAAGTATCCCAAAACTTAGTCACTTAACAACCAATTTATCTCATGATTTTGTGAGTCAGGCATTGAGGCAGGGCTCAGAGTGGTGATTCTTCTTCCCAGCCTCAGCTGGGGCGACTCAGTGATATTCAGCTGGCAAAAGGACTGTTCTAGAGGGTCCAAGATAGCTTCTTGAATAATTGGTGCCTGAGTGGGACAGCTGGAAAGTTGGGCTCCACCAGCACCCCCTGTCTAGTCCCAGGGCCTTTCCACATGGTCTTTCCAGAAGGGTAGCCACATTTCTTATGTAGAAGATCAGGGCTCTAAAAGCAAATGTTTCAAGAAGATAGAGGCTGAAACTGAATGGCTCATAAGACCTATCATCGACGTCCCAGTATCCTGTGGTCCCAGCAAGTCATCAAGACCTGCCCAAATTCAAGGGCAAGACAACTGGATTCCATTTCTTGGTGAGAGGCAACATGTAAGAATAGAAAGGGAAGAAACTGGTGGTGGTCATCCTCACAGATTACCTACCACAGGCTAGTACAGAATGGCTCAGTAAACATTTAATGGGTAAACTAATCAATATGAAGACACATCAGCCCTCCTGAGTTCACACAGTTGATAAAATGGTTAAATGCAAAAAGAGCAAATGAAAAATGCTTTTGAAATGACCAAGTGTTAACAAGATGTAAGGGGCTCCTGTTAGAAGAAATCTTGCCAAGCTCCCTCTAGTTCATACTGGATATTTGCAGGGTTCCCTCTGGGCTCTCCTCTCCTTCAGCACAGAGATTCATGACAGACATCAGTAATCAATCACAGCTCTTTTCCGTTGGTGCTGGATACCTTCTCAGAATCCTACTCGGCACCACACTCCAGTCATCTAGTAGGGACTGATCAAAACTGACGTAGGTATTGAACTTATTTACTCTCTTCCTTCTTGTATAAATTCCTATTGCTAAACCATCCCAAAGCCCAGGTCCTTCATTTCTTAAACCATATGTGCAAACTGCTTCCTTTTTTTTTTTTTTTTTTAAAGAGAATAATATGAAGTTTAAACTCTGAGAAAGATGAAATGGCAGACACCATCACCCTCCAAAATTGGATTTATAATGGAAACAGAAACTGATTATGGTACCGAGTTATGCCATTGCAAATTATTTTTTTAATAACCGTATGCAAGAATAGTCGTATGATATCTCATAAAGAAGAAACTCTGTTTACCTTGACATATTTTCCTCTGTGAAAACTTCATTTCAAGGTGAGGCAAGCCAAAACTTGCATAACTGGGTGAACGCAAGCCGTGCTAGATGGCCACCATCTGCCTCCACACTCCTCACCCCCCCACGGACCTCCCCCCCCCCCCAGCCTAGAGTTCCACTGACGATTCCACTCTTTAGGGAATGCAGAAAATACATTCTGACTATTTAACTAACGTCCTGAAGGAAAGACCGAGAAAACAACACAATACAACCTCCAGTTCTAGAATGACTTTCTACCATCTGACTGTTGAAGACACAAGGCCAGCAGCAGGTCCTACCCCTGACAGGGTACATGGCCCTAAAATCTGTTTCTCTTCCTTTCTCAGCCTCTGGGCCCCCACCACTGTCCTCAGGCAAGAGAACTGGCTGGAAATGATTCATAGAAGTTGGGAGGCCACCCAAGAGGCTCAAGGCCCTGAGCCCATTTACTCACCTGTGTGATGGGAACAAATAATAGTAAGAATGGCATTGAGGGAGCTGGAGAGTTCAAAGGCAGTGATGGATGGAAATCTGGGAGCCTTCTATTCACAGTTGTGCCAGGAACCACTAGCAAAACATGGAACAGAATAATCAGACCATTGGCTTTCCAAATGTCAGCTTCCCAGCTTCCTCAAATGTGAAAAACTCCAGGATGTATACCACCCTTCCCTACATGGCAGGAACCAGGCCCTTGTGATGGGTGTATTGCTTCATGGGCCTGTGTTCCATACTGTGGGGTTAGAAGTGATGCCAAGGAAAAGAATACTAGCTAACGCTGAGCGTACTATGCTGCATACCAGCTGCTGCACAAAGTATGTATAAACATGTCTGTGAAGTGGCTGTTCTCGTCCTCATGCTACAGAGGAGGAAATGAGGACACAGAGTGGTTAGGTAGCTCACGCAGGGTTGCCCAGCTAGCGAACAGAGGAGTCTGGCTCCAGTAGCTTTAACCTCTAGGTTATGGGACACCTGGGCGGCTCAGTAGGTTAAGCGGCCAACTTCGACTCAGGTCATGATCTCGCAGCTTGTGAGTTCAAGCCTGGCGTCAGGCTCTGGGCTGACAGCTCAGAGCCTGGAGCCTGTTTCGGATTCTGTGTCTCCCTCTCTCTCTCTCTCTACCCTCCCCTGCTCACGCTGCCTCTCTGTCTCTCAAAAATAAATAAATGTTAAAAAATTAAAAAAAAATACCTCTAGCCTATGATACTTTTCCAAAAGATGAATATGGTTGGAAAGAAGATGGAGCCAAGCAGGTCAATTGGAAAGACTTTCTCCCTCTACTTCTTCTTGCGCTTTGCAAGTAGCGTTTTCAGCATTATACCTCCGGGAAAATAAAGGTGCTAGAGTGGTGTGTAAAAACATAGGCAAATCTGTTTGATGTCAAGCATCGTGTTGAGTGAAAAAAGTGTATCACTTACATAAAGTTTCAAAACATACAGAAGATGAGATATTATCTAGAGAGTCATACATATACAGCAACAGGAACAAGACGTTCCTTGGAATGATAAATATCACTTTCAAGATTCACCTTGAGGACAGGTGCATACTGAGGAGGGGTACACGAAAGCCTTCATGTGTATCTATAATTCTGAAAATCAAGTTCGATGGTGGGAACATGAGTATTTAGTAAACCTCTATGCCTTCCTGGATGTCTGAAGTTAAAGTTATTATGAAAAGATAGTAATTTTCTACCTTAGAAGGAGACATCTGGTTCAATTTTTGCCCCTCAGTTTATAACTGCTGCCACCCCTTTAGGTCAGTTGATTATCAGATGGCCTTGAGCATCTGCTAGTAATATTATGATACTGATGGCTCACATTTATTGAGAGCTTAGCATGAACCAACACTTACTTTATAAACAGCAACTAACTTCGACTCACAAGAACTCCAATGGTGGGGACTGTTATTATCCCCATTTCACAGATGAGGGAATTCAGGTTTAAAGGGATCTAGGGACTTTCTATGGTGCCTCAGCTAGTATAAGGCAGAGCTGGGATTTGAGTCCATGTCTGTCTGACCACAGGGCCTGAATTTGAGCAAAAGTCAAGTGCCAGGGGAGGGGGGATGCAAGCAGGAAGGGTGACACGGCCCTGACTGCAGGGGACTCCACTCCATCGTGGATGCCTTGTGCCCTCATCCCTCCACGACTTGCCCTTGGTTGAAGAAAAGTCCAAAGCCACGCCCTCTCCCTGGAGCAGCAGATCTCAAAGGTTGTTGACATGGGATTATAAAGGCCAGCCATTGCCCAGGTCCTCCCAGTTTAGAGCCCCTGGGGGTGAGCCGTGACCTTGGCTGTGACTGCGCCTTAGATCTACTTCTCCCTCTAGCCCCTCCTGCAACCATCAGCCACTCCCCCCCCCCATGAGGCTGACCCCGGGAGCACCCTCCCAATAAACTTCTTGCACGCAAATCTCCATCTCAGAGCCCGCTTCCCAGGAAACTGGGCTGCTACAGTCCCACAGGGAAGGAACCTCTCACGCAGAACATCGGGATGATCCCATGTGACCCTGTGGGTATCCCAGGGAGGGGTCAGGAGGGCCCAAGGAGTTACAGACAACTTCCTGCAGGAGATAAGGACTCAGCTGAACCTTGAAGTACAGGGACATTGAAATATTTGGCCATCTGGGGCGCCTGGGTGGCTTAGTCGGTTAAGCGTCCGACTTTCGCTTAGGTCATGATCTCGCGGTTCGTGGGTTCGGGCCCTGCGTCAGGCTCTGTGTTGACTGCCAGCTCAGAGCCTGGAGCCTGTTTCAGTCTGTGATTCCCTATCTCTCTGACCCTCCCCTGCTCATGCTGTCTCTCTCTCTCTCTCCTAGAAATAAATAAAAAACATTTAAAAAAAAAAAAAGAAATATTTGGCCATCTAAAGGAGTAAAGTACTGATACACGCTCCAACATGGATGAACCTTGAAAATATTATGCTAATTGAAAGAAGCCAGGCGCAAAAGACCACGTGTGCAATTCTACCCATGTGAACCATCCAGATCAGGGACATCTATCTATACAGAAAGAAAGTAGATTACTGATTTCCTAGGTCACATAGCACGGGACTGGGGGGTCGGGAGGTGACAGCTGAAAGACACGGGGTTTCTTTCGGAGGTGATGAAAATGTTCTAAAATTAACTGTGAAGAGGTTGCACGTACCTGTGAATGTACTAAAACCATTGAATCTTACACTTCAAACAGAGGACTTGTGCGGTGTGTGAATTACATCTCCACAAGGCTGTTAAAAACAAAAGAGGAGAATGTGGATAGGTTGATAGAAGGGCGAGAGAATTGCGGGTGGGCAAAAACGTGAGCAAAAGTGTAGCGAGCCAGGAGTGTGCGCGCGCGTGCCCGTGTGGGTGGGTACAGGTAAGACAGGAAGTAGAGAACAATAAAGATGGCTGGGGGGCTATGGTCATGCAGGGAAGGCCTGAGGTCCACAAAGGAGAAGTTTGTCCTAGAAGATCTGGGAGGAGTGAGATGAAAATTATACTTTAGGTTGATAACTCTTGTGCAGAAAGGACGGTGGGTACACTGGGGAGGCCGGGAGACCAGAAAGGGGCCTCTAGAAGCAATCCGGTACGTGGGCTGGGGGAACAGTGTCTTTGCTACAGCAAGATACTACCCTGTTTAACACACACATGCACACATATGGGCACACGCACACGCAGACACCCACACTATAGTTACATGTCCATTTGTATCTTTCTCAACTTATTGAGCTTATCCCTGTGTCTCTCCTACCACTCGACCTGTCTCACACACTGAACATCCAACCACATCTATATCCACCATAATTACCTTTCTATAAAGTCCTCTCTGCCGGGTTCCAGACTTCCCTTCGGGATGGCAGTGAACTCACAACAGTGTGCAGCCTCTCTATAAACCTTATCACGTACCTCAACCATGCTTTCTCACCTCCTAATTCAAAGCTATTGGGTTACAGATAAGCGTAACCTTCCCCTTCCCCCAGGACCTCATCCATCGGCCATCTAGGAATTCATTAAGTCATTTTTACCCAACCTCAAGGGTGAGCTGCCCACCTCATCCATTGTGATTGTGTTCAGCCAAGAGAGACTACTCAAGCCATGCCTCCAACTCAGCTTCCTTGAAACAAAGAATATTAGAGATGGCTGGACATGAAAAGTCCTCCAGCCCCACTTGGCTATTTGACAGGGAGGACAGTGGGGCTCTCCACCTCTCTCTAACTAGGGGAGCCAGAAGGGCTGCCCCTCCCTCTGAGTTTCACCCTTGAACCAGTCCAGCCTGGCCTTCAACCCCTGACATGTAGAGAACAGAAGCTGATGGTCTTAGTCCACTCCCCAACATGATGGGTGAGTCTCCCTAAAGAGGCTTTTCTCCTGGCTATTTCTTCTTTCTGAGAACACAGAACTTCCCGTATAGACCCTGTGAAAGCCCCTGTGCTCACCCAGCAGCCACTGGGACCTGAGGTCAACTGTCAGCTGGGACCCCAGCAAATCAGCCTCTACCTAAAACTGAAGTGCAGGTTTCCGGTATCATATGGTGTAACTCCAACCTCAGCGGCCTCGGCACACAAAAGTGGTGATAGGAATGTCCACACCCAGTTGCCCTGCTTTAAGCACATTTCTGCTCACAGACAGTAAGAAAGCTTATGAAACTCCTCTCCACGTGACATGTCATCAGGGAAATGCAAATCAAAACAACAATGAGATACTTTATCCACTTGTTGAAATGGATAAAATCCAAAAAACTGACAAGACCAAATGCTGGCAAAGATGTGGAACAACAGGAACTCTCATTCACCGCTGGTGGGAATGCAAAATGGTACAGCCACTTCAGAAGACAGTCTGGAAGTTTCTTACAGAACTAAATGTGTTCTTGTCCAGGAGTCCCACTCCTTGGTGTTTATCCAAATGAGCTGAAAACTTGTGTCTGCACAAAAACCTAGGGGCGCCTGGGCGGCTCAGTCGGTTGAGTGGCCAACTTTTGATTTTGGCCCAAGATTTGACTCTTGATGTGTGAGATCAAGCCCACACTCAGGGTGAAGCCTGCTTGGGCTTCTCCCTCTCCCTCTCCCTCTCTCTCTGCCCCTCTGCTGCTTGTGCTCTCTCTCAAATTAAATAAATCAACATTAAAAAAAAGAAATGAGTTATCAAGCCATAAAGAGGCATGGAAGAACTTTAAATGCTTTTTACTAAGTGATGGAACCGATCTTAAAAAGTTACGTGCTGCATGGTTCCAACTATAGAATGTTCTAGAAATAGCAAAACTATAGCCGCTTAGTGAAGATGGTAAAAAGACCAATGAGTGTGGGCAATTAGGAATGGGTGAGAGATGAATACAGAGCACAGAGGACTCTGTATGTTACTGTAGCTGTGCACACACATCGTTACACATTTGTCCAAATCCATCCAATGCACATAGCACCAAGAGTGATCCCTTAAGTAGAATGTGGATTTGGATGACAAGGTCGGTGTAGGTTCATTGGGTGACAGTGTCAGTTAAGGTTCGCTGAGTGTAAAAAAGCCACCACTCTGGTGCAGGAGGCTATGAGTAGGGGAGGCTGTGCATGTGTGGGAGCAGGAAGAAAATGGGAACGCTCTGTACTTTGTACTCAGTTTTTCCGTGAACCTAAAATTGCTCTAAAAAATGAATTCTATTAAAAATACATTTGGAATAGGGGCGCCTGGGTGGCTCAGTCAGTTAAGCATCCGACTTTGGCTCAGGTCATGATCTCGCAGTTTGTGGGTTCGAGCCCTGTGTTGGGCTCTGTGCTGACAGCTTGGAACCAGGAGCCTGCTCGTATTCTGTGTCTCCCTCTCTCTCTCTGCCTTTCCCCTGCTCACACTCTGTCTCTCTCTCTCAAATAAAAAAATAAACTTTAAAATATTTTAAAAATATGTTTGGAATCAATATTTCCATGTTTCCTCATATTTCAAGGTTTACTGAGGTGCCTAAGGGTACCTATGAATCAGCCTTCATCATTGCTTGCCTCAGAGCCCAGGACTATACAGCCTTGTGACTGACTCACCTCTTGGGGCGCCTGAGGCTTGAACTATCTCCAGCAAGGGTCAAAATCCACACCATATGCCTACTGAAATAAGGGAGAAAAACACACCCTCTTATGTGGTATGGGTTAGACTCCAGCTATAGATGACCCACAGCAAAGGACTCCAGAACATCACATATCCACCCGAATTTTCTCCTAAGTCATATCACACTGTGCCCTGGGTGGGCAGGTCAAAATGCACATGACCACCAGACACTGTGGACCTTGTTGGTAGGTTTCCATCTGTGAGAAAAAGGCCCTGACTGCTGTCAGAAAGGCTACTTTGAACTACAAACACGCCACAGGGGCAGAGGTGGAGGGACGGTGGAGACAAACGTCATTGGCCAGTTGGGGGAGAGTGAATAAGTCAGGGGTACGCGCTGTATGAGGAAAGGCAGGGAGGGTCCCAGGAACTGTGACCAGAGCTGCTCCAGAGCTTTGGACCAGAGCTGCGCTTGTGTGAGCTGGTCCCGAGCTGTGCTTGTGCAAACTGTCGAATCTGCCTTCCCTCTCCAAAATGGTGACCATGGCCATGTAGGTCAGTCCCCAAGACGCAAAGCTCCTGGCTCTCCCCCTGGCCTGGGTCTGATGCAGACATTTGAAGAAAGCCCAGAAGCACTGTGGAAAAAACATGTGAGCCAGTCGGGAAACTCCAATACTTTGGAGGGGAACACCCCCCTCTACTCTCCCCTGCCGCCAACATTGTGCGATCTTGGCACACAGACCCGCTGGGTGATGGAGAAAGGAGGCCACATAACAGAAACCTACCTGTTCAATTAGAATATGTATCACTGCCAACCTTGCTTTTAATCACCATGCTTCTTCCTGTTCCATTTTAAATCCTGGTGCCGATGGCTGTGCCCGGCATGGGAAGAGGTACGTTTATCAGGCATAGATCAGTGCTGACATCCAGTGGTCACAGGGAATTGTCTGCCTGAAGCTCTCCATCTCTGCCCAGAATCCAGTGTGCGTTTACACAGAGTAAGGACAAGTGATAGAGGGTGACGGCTACTGCTGGGTGCGATTAATTTGGGGAAACTGTGTGATTTGCAGCTGGAGGCCATGTAACCCAGGCCAAGGACTTGCCAGCTTGCAGGATACCCAGGGGATATCTTGAATGCTGTCCCCAGGATCCTAGGGAGAAACGG
This sequence comes from Hyaena hyaena, assembly GCF_003009895.1. Classification (NCBI taxonomy): domain Eukaryota; kingdom Metazoa; phylum Chordata; class Mammalia; order Carnivora; family Hyaenidae; genus Hyaena; species Hyaena hyaena. The sequence goes on along the minus strand of NW_024080755.1, from coordinate 1,225,670 downwards.
GGACCATCACTGGCAATGCGATAAGACCATAAGAAAGAAAACGTCAGGGGCCACCCAGGACTTTAAGTCAGAAACCTTGATTCAAGTCCTGCTGCTTCTGTGTCACGTGAGCAAGTCCCTTAAACCTTCTGTGCTCGAGCTTACTCATCTTGGCAGTGAGGCCGATGCTACCCCCTGAGCCAGCCTGGCAGGGCTCTGGGAAATGTCGAATGAGAATGTACGCAAAGTGGTTTGTAAGCTGCAAGCCCAGCACAGCGGGGCCGCTAAGATGAAGGCGGTGATGGAAAGAGCTAAGCAGAGCTGGTAAGGAGGTACTAGGAAGGACTGGGGCTCCGGAGGCATGGCCTGATGACAAAGCCCACTTCCAATTTCCAGTTTCACTCAAGCCCTGGAAACTCAGCCTTGGACAGCTGGGGTGGCCTCACCAGAAAAGCATTTCCTCTGTGTTTTCTACCGGACTCAAGTCTCTACCAGATAAACATTGGTGAGGAATGTCAAGGGCTATCTCACTTCAAAAATGACACATCACGGGGCACCCAGGTGGCTCAGTTCGTTAAGCATCCGACTTTGGCTCAGGTCATGATCCTGTGGTTTGTGAGTCTGAGCCCCTCGTCAGTCTCTTTGCTGTCAGCCTGGAGCCTGCTTTGAATCCTCTGTCTCCCTCTCTCTCTGCCCCTCCCCTGCTCACACATGCTTTCTCTCTCTCAAAAATAAATAAACATTTAAAAAGTGCATATCGAAAAGATTTTAAAAAATAGAGACATAACTCGGATGACAATTAGGAGGCACCGTTCCTTCTTATGTCAGAGGGAGCTGGGGTTAATATCAGTTGGACTAGTAAACCCACACCCTTGTTCATTTCCTTATCATTTTCTGCCTTGTGTTTCCATGTGTATTTCGCCTAGGGCTTTGCCCAGGGAGACTAGTCTGGCAAAGTGGCTCTAAATGAAATTAGGAGATGGCCAGCAATAGAGAAATGGTGTGTACAAAAGAGGGAAAATGTGGAGAGGTGATTGTCGAGCCTCAAAGACCACATTCCTGCTTCCGTTTGTGCCATCAGTTTCCAAAACTTATTAGAACGTCATTGTAAGAAGTTTAGTCTCCCTAGCAAGCTTAATTTAAAGGAAACACCCAATTCTCTCCTGCTTCCTAAAGGCATCAGAGGGCTTTGAACCCAAAGAAATACCATCCTGCTTTTTCCAGATTTCCATATAATTGTATTTGTCAAGGGAAAAAAAATCCATTCAAGCCCCCAGAAAGGGTTTTTTGTTGTTGTTGTTTTTACAGTTTATAGAATTATAGGAAGGACTGGGAAAAAGTACAACTTCTAGTCACACAGCAAAATCAGGCCACCGGGGAGCAGGTGACTCTCTTACCACCAGGAAGCTACATGAGCTGGGAAGCATCTATCCTGTACCACAGGGCTCACCATATTGCTCCAACCCAGATCAGCAAGTCATGCCCTGCGCCTTTTCCCCCTGCCCCCCACAAAGCGAGCTGAGTGACTGGACATTGAGATTTCCAATACCACTGCCCCAGTTAAAGCCCATCCCTCCTCACCTGTGCTTGTCAGGGCCAGCAGCATCAGAGCCATATCTATACCTCACGCCCGCTGTCCAAGTCTCTCCGATTGGCTAAAGAGAAGTCATGCCCAGACTCCTAGCTGCAAGGGATTCTGGGAGATGTCTTGTTTCCATTTCTGGCTTCTGCAGTTTGGAAGGGGTACCAGAAGGAGAGCAGAATGAATGGTGAGCACCCATCCACCATGCCCACCACAATGATTATTTTTCTTCTCTTTTCCTTTTGTTTTTTTATATTAATCTTTTTTAATTAACAAAGTAAATACAGGCTCACTATCAAGGATAACAACCAATACAGAAAGGAAGTAAAAATGAAAGTGTCCTGCTCCAACCCTAGTTTCCAAAGGGAATCACTATTCACAGTTTGGACTGTAGTTTGTCCATGGTTTCTGTGCATTTTGGTGGGGAAAGGTTGTACTAAATACTGCTGTGGAATTTGGTCTGTTGCTTGAACATGTATCCTGGACATCCTGACCATGAAAAGACATGTGATTCTAACTCAGGTTTTAAAAAGAGCTGCCGAGGTTCCCATCAGAGAAGTGCCCTACTGATGGACATTAAAGCGCTAATTATTTCCTATTATACATAATTCAGAAGAAACAGCTGTTCAAGTATTTGGAAAGGTCAGACTTCCAGAAGCCAGAAGCCTATACCATGTTTTGAAGCTGTATCTTCCTAAACATCGCGCCGTCAGGAGATGTAGTTTATCTGGCCAGAATTTAAAACTCTGAAAAACTAGCATAAGCCCCAAAAATGTTTGACTCCACAGACATCAGTGGAGCTTCAGTTGCTAGCGTGAGGGGTTCACAAGCGTGCCCCCCACCCTCTTATCCCCAAGAAGCCTGCCCTCTGCTGCGAACATACAGGCCTATGCACGGCGGGTTAGTGCCTGGCCCAGGGAGATGGGGTGAAATGCAGACAGCTAGCAGAGTAAGAGAGAGGACACGGCTTTGACCTCAGTTTGACGGTAGAGTCAAGAGTGTCAGAAAGCTAAGATTAAGAATCCTCCACCACATGAGTATCGGGGGACAGGAGGAAGGCTGGGTCACATATCACCTGCTGGGTCCCCAGATGGCCAACTAAGATATGTGACAGCCCTTGACAAAGTGGGCACCCCAAAGTGTGTTTCTTCTGCAGTTGTTTTTATTTATTTAAAAAAATTTTTTAAATGTTCATTTGAGAGAGAGAGAGAGAGAGAGTAAGCAGGGGAAGGGCAGAGATAGAGAGAGAGAGTCCCAAGCAGGCTCCACAATGCCAGAGCAAAGACCGACGGAGGGCTTGATTCCCAACCGCAAGATCACGATCTGAGCCTAAATCAAGTGTAGGACACTTAACCAACTGGGCCACCCAGATGCCCCCACCCCCTCGTCTCTGTGTGAGCTAGGCCTCCCCCCACCACAGGCCATTCCAGCCCAAAACTGTATACACAGCAGCCTCAGCAATCAGGGCTGCAGCGGGCATGCGCTGCTGTGTCCATCACACCCGCCCGGGCGTGTTGAATGCCACGTTGCCTTTTCCGTTACTTTCGCAGTGCTAAGAGGTTCACACTCTTCATAAGGAAAACAACCCCCTCCAACTTTCCGTGTTATTACGTGGCAAGACAGACATGGGCTGATTGACCTTGCAAGTCCCTGCCAACAAGCACCTGTGGCTTCACCATGGCGGTTTCTCTCCAGTCCCAGCATTCCCTCCAACCTGAGCATCCCTCTGCTCGATCTTATCAGCAGCGAGCCTCATGGGACGAGAGCATACACGTGGCTGCAGAGTATGAACTGGGGCGCAGGGTGACCCACGTGAGGGAACTGCTCACCTGCCCACCCAGCTCTGGGAGGGGCCCGATGTGTAGACCCTGGCCACTCACTCCCCAGACCCCCTCACCACAGTCAGCTGCCTGCCAAGGTGAGAGATAAGACCTCACAAAGTAGAACCACACCAACATGAGATCAGCCCAGCCCCGGAGATGGCAGATGGCAGTTCAGAGGCTGGTTGTGAGCCATCAGCCCCATGTTGCATCTGCTGGTGCCAGGCCACAGTTAGACAGGACAGGCCCCGGGGGGCCCGGATGGCTCAGTAGGTTAAGCATCTGGCTTCATCTCAGGTCATAATCTTACTGTTCATGGGTTCAAGCCCAGCTCTGGGCTCTGTGCTGACAGCTCAGATCCTGGAGCCTGCTTGGGATTCTTTGTCTCCCTTTCTCTCTGCTCTTCCCCTTCTCTCAAAAATAGTAAACATTAAAGCAAATTTTTTAAACAAACAAACAAACAAACAAACAAAAAAGAAAGAAAGGGCCCCTTTTGGCCCAATGAGGCCTGGAGGGCAGGGCTCAGGACCACAGAGCTTGGACCAAAGGAAGTTTCTCCTCCTCAGGCAGTACCTTCCCTGTCTGGTGGGGAGGAGAGTTCAGTGTGGTCAGAGTTGCAAGGGCTCAGGCGGCCTGCGGAGCCACGGGGCTGCATCCCTTGCTCCTGGGAGCTGCGGGGGCCCGTGAGAAACAGCACGGAATGCACGGGAGCTGGTGGCAATGTCTGTGCCCTTGGTCTTCCGCTTTCTCCCCACCCCCACCCTTTAATGAAATGCAACTCTTCTGATTAATTTCCGGTTTCCTGTCATTGTTCCTGACTTGTCGTCAATCTCAAGGTGTGCCAGGATGCTTTAGATTTACTGGGAATGGCTTGCCGAGGCCTGCTGAGTTGGCAATCCTATTAGCGGGATTTTTTTTTTTCATTGTGTTTGTGAAATGAAATAAAATAAAAGGCCCTGTCTCCAGAGAATTCTTATTGCCCCATTTTTCTGAATACCGTCAGGCTGTGGGGGGATCACGAAGTCTTCTTATGGGGTAAAGGGTGCTTCTCTACTTCCGGTGCCCAGAAGGCCTGGGAGAAAGCATTGCTGACTCCTCCCGCCAGGGGCAGGTGGATAAAAGTCCTGCCTGTGTTTAACACAGACGGAATCATGATGAGGGCAGAGGAAGCGATCCCTCACAGGCCAAAGGAAAGAGGTCATTCAGCTGAAATCACGGCCAAAGAGGTCACGCAGCTGGGGTGTGAGACAGGGGCTTCAAGGTGGGAAGGATCCTAAATAAGTAATTCAAGCTCTCTCCGAGTCTCATTGTCCTCATTTGCAAAGTGGAGAGAACAATTCCTGCCTCGTAGCATGGCCGTGAGGATTAAATGAAATCTCATATGTATAATGCCTTGGCACAATGCCTCGTGAAGGGCCGGCATCCAACAACTATTTCGGTCATTCCGTTTTTGGCATCACGTTCTATAGTGCTGTATGTTAGAACATGGCTTCTGATGGCTTGGGGGGTGGCGGGGACCTTTTCTGGGGGGCAGTGTGGATAATAAAGGTTTGGGAAAGGCTCCAAGAGCCTGAGGCACACACATGATGAAAGAGAGGAGAAGGCAGTAAGCCCTCCTGAACCTGCTCCCAGGAAGCGATTTATTGCCGAGAAGCAAGAAGCAGAAAGCTGCTCCAGCAGCACTAAGCAGGGAGCACTTAAGAGCACATCTCCAGGTCACCGAGCTCAGCCTGGCACTCTCCATGCTCCACCCCAATAGTGTTTGTGTTAGGACTTATAAAAGGTCCATTCTTTAAAAAAATTTTTTGGTTTTATTTATTTTTGAGAGAGAGAGCATGAGCAGGGGAGAGGCAGAGAGAGAGAGAGAGAAGGCTACAGAGGATCCGAAGCAGGCTCTGTGCTGACAGCAGCAAGTCAGATGTAGGTGGGGCTCAAACTCACGAACCACAAGATGGTGACCTGAGCCAAGGTCAGATGCTCAACCAACTGAGCTACCCAGGTGCCCCTATAAATCAGTCCATTCTTAGCTGGCCTCCTTTGTGGCTGGCTTTTCCATCGTGGCAAGCATGGGCTATGTGCAAAATGAAGTTGCTCCTTGATTCATGGCAGAGAGAGAAAGAGAGAGAGAGAGAGAGAAGAGTGAGTTCCCTGGTGAAAGATTAGGAATAGTTTAAAGTAATTTTCATTGAAAAGGAAATCCTCCTACAAACCCCCACTTGGATGGAAATCTTGGTCCAATCCTGTGATAGAATATGACAAGGTCAGTAAAAATGCTTGCATCTGGAAAAGTCTGTGGGGAAAAAGCAGAGTGCAAAGCGTACCTACTCTATGATCTCAACCATGTTAAAATGCATTTTTAAATTTTGAAGATAAAAATCTACCTTCTTTAGGCCATGGATGATGAAAGCTGTTTTGGTTTCCTCTCTACTTCTCTGTATTTTACTAATTTTTCAAACAGCATGACTGTTTATAATAATAATAATGTGGGATACCTGGGTGGCTCAGTCGGTTAAGCATCTGACTTCAGCTCAGGTCATGATCTCGATTTGTGGGTTCGAGCCCCATGTCAGGCTCTGTGCTGACAGCCAGCTCAGAGCCTGGAGCCTGTTTCAGATTCTGTATCTCCCTCTCTCTCTGACCCTCCCCCTGCTCACACTGTCTCTCTCTCTCTCTCTCTCAGAAATAAATTAAAAACATTTAAAAAATTTTTGAAAATAATGAGAACAAGGAGAAGAAGGAGGAGGCAAAGAACTTTTCAAGCCTCCATGTATTGCTGGTTCCCATTTAAAATCATACTTTCCCTCTCGGAACTGTGGTCACAAGTCTATGGGCATCAGCCCCAAATCCACAATTGCAGGACCCAAGGCCACTTCTCAGGCCTGCAGACTACTGACAGTCTAGGAAATTACACATCCTTGTGTTGACTTACTTAGCACCTCATGTGCCTGAAGAAGAGAGGATCCTTGAAGCCAGTGGTTTGCGAAAGTCAATCTTAACCAGAAATTTACAGGTTACAAAGGAGCCGGGCAGCGAGGGATGGATGCTGGAGCTTAAGCCACCTCCCAACCCCCTACATTTCCATCCCCAAACCCCCAGATCCCCATCCCCTGGTCCTTCTTTTTTTTTTTTTTAATGTTTTATTTAGTTCTGAGAGAGAGAGAGAGAGAGAGAGTGCGAGAGAGAGAGCGTGAGCAGGGGAGGGTCAGAGAGAGAGGGAGATACAGAATCTGAAATAGGCTCCAGGATCTGAGCTAGCTGTCAGAACAGAGCCCAATGTGGGGCTTGAACCCACAAATCGAGATCATGACCTGAGCCGAAGTCGGACGCTTAACCGACTGAGCCACCCAGGCCCACCCCCCTGTCCTTCTTTTGACTCTGTGCCTAGAAAAGAAACACAGCTAGAAAACAAAGTTGTGATAGTCAACCGGCCTGTAATATGGAGAACAGACAAGATGATGGGGGGGGGGGGGAGGGTGTAATTGGTAAATAGGTTTTTACTGAAAATTCATATCTATTTAAATGACTCCAGCCAGCCCTGTTTTAGAAACAAACAATAAGGCCGTTTTTACCAGTTTGTCCTCCGGGAAAGGTATAGAATTTGATTTGTGAATACATTTAAGTCTTTGACTTATCTAGTTGCTACACAGATCCTACAATTTATGAGACTGTATAAAATCGTGATTACCAGCAGTTGATTCAGGCTTCCAATCAGTTGTTTGCTCTCAGTGACTTCTATGCTTGGTTTAGGGGCCAGGGATGGGGTGACGGTGTGCGGAAATACTCTTTTAGATTTGTTTCTGCCTACAGATTGCTGTGGGTTCTAGCTGTTTTGTTCTGTTTACATATATAAGTTTTGGTGTTATTAGAACTCTTTTGCACATATGATCTAAAGTATTAAAGGCATGTGTCTTTTCTGCATTTTGATTATTTAACTTGACTTAGCATCTTTCTGAGGTCTGGATCCTGGTGCAGAGGAAGCTCTCAGCAGCTTTCAAACACATCTGCCTCTCAGTCTGTGTAGCCATTGTGGGGGCGGCTGAGTGTTTCCTTTCCTCTGTTTCTAAAGAGAAGAAGCCAGAGGCTGCGTGCAGGCAGCATTTGCAAAACATGCTGGTGTGAGAGAGTGTGTACGCAGGCAGGTGTGCTCAAAGCGTCCCGTGAGTGCATTTCTGGACTGCCAAATGCTGCGGGGGGGGGGGGGGGGGGGGGGGGGGGGGGGCTGAAAGAAAGGGTCCACAGAGGTGCCCGCCTTTCCAGGGGTGGGGGACCCTGCCCTGGGGCCAGCAGCCTGGACAAGTAAAGACAGGCTCTGAAGGAAGACTGGCTCTTCCACCAGCCACTCCCTGGGTGACCTTGGGCAAGGTTCCCCACCCCCTTGAGACTGAGCAAACCTGTGATGTGGAGATAATCACAGTAGCTTGTTACGAATTATTGGCGTTGTGATTACATAAGAAAATACTTTCAGAGGTACTTTCAAATTATGTAGAGACGAACTACTATGAGATCTGGGGTTTGCTTTAAAAATCATTAAGCAAAAATAAAGTGGGGGTGGTGATTCCATTCACATCAGTTTCAAGAATAGGCAAAACTAATCTGTGGTGATAAACCTAAATGAGAACCGAAATGAATAAACAAATGAAAAATGACAAGCGGACAAGAGCACCAGGGAAGTTTCTGGAATACTGAAAACATTCTGTGACTTGATTTGAGTGATGATTACATGGGCAGGATATCTGGCCAAAGTCACCAACCTACACATGGTTCAGAAAAATAATGTGTGTGTGTGTGTGTGTGTGTGTGTGTGTGTAATAGAGAGAGGAGTATAATACAGCAAATATGGTAATTTGTTACCTTTTGGGGAAATCTCATTGAGTATGTGGGAATTCTTTGCCTTGTTTTTGCAACTTTCTACGTGAAGTTATTTTAAAATAAGCTTAGAGGGGTATCTGGGTGGCTTAGTCAGTTAAGCCTCTGACTTCAGCTCAGGTCATGATCCCATGGCTCATGAGTTCGAGCCTGGAGTTGGGCTCTGTGCTGACAGCTCAGAGCCTGGGACCTGCTTCGGATTCTGTCTCCCTCTCTCTCTGCCCCTCCCCTGCTCATGCTCTGTCTCTCTCTCTCTCTCAAAAATGAATAAACATTAAAAATTTAAATAAAATAAGCTTAGAAACTCATCAAACTTTACACTTAATATTTACACATTTACTGTATATAAATTATCCACCAAAGTAAAAGTTAAAAATCATACGTAACAAGGTCTTCATAGATGCTGAATCCGAGTGACAGGTATACGAAAGTTCATTATGCTGTTCTTTCTACTTTTGTGTACGTTCGACTATTTTTATAATGCAAAACAATTTTTTAAACATTACAAACAACCCAAATATCTGTCGAATCGCTGGCCCTGTGCCCAGTCCTGGGCGGCTTCCCCCTCTGAGAACGACCCCCGCAGAGCCATCCCGAACCGTCCCTCTTGGGTGGTCTGGGAGTTACGTACATGTCATGCGCTGATGCTGGCATCACCGGGGACCACGTTTGACAAAATCCACACCCCCAACTGGCTTTCTCTGCCCTTCAACCAAAACGAGGTAAAACAAATAGCCAGACAATACTGGGGAGGCACATCTTTTCCAAGCTCCCGCTCAAGTGAACCCCTCTTCCCCACGACTTCTTCCCACAGAGGTTGGGCTCAAAGTGGCCCCAGTCACTGCAAGGCCAGTGGGGAAAGTCACAGAGGGCAAAGCCAGAGCCATGTAAATACCCTGTTGGACAAGCAGGAGCCACCCTGGATCCAATTTCACTTCTGCAAGGTGAACATTTGCCGTGGCCGAGACTGAGGGGAAGAGTGAGGACGGGTGACCTTTGAAGGGAATCAGACACATCTCTTAAGAAAGCTCCTGTCTTCATGAGGGTGGCAGCGGCTGCTTGTGCCCAGGGGCTCAACAGGAGCGCGAACCCAGGAGGATGGAGGCTTGGAGGTTCTGTTCCCAGCTGCGTCATTGGTAATGCATGTGACCTTGGGTGAGTCACCTCCTCCTTCATGGGCCTCTTTCCTCCCCACACAAATGAGGGTTTGAACCTAAGAAGCCCTTGGATACGTTCCAGCTTTGTGATTCTTTAAAACAAACATTGAGCCTCAGGTGGAGAAGGACTCCAAGCCAGGGAACAAGCCTTGTAGGCAGCCAGGACCCAGATTGGAGACAAGTAAGGATGCGGGTGGGACAGAGCCTTCAGGAAAGATATGGGTGTGGCCAAGCCTCCTGAAGTTTTCAGAGATGCTGAAAATCAAGATTTTTATGTCTTATCTCCTGATTTTCAAGTGATAGTAATTAATTCAAAAATTTTTATAAATGCTCTTCGAGCCTAACAAAAATGTTTATGAACAGAATTAAGTCCTTGGGCTGGCAGAAGGTGCCTTTGGTGTGGCGTCATAGCCTCCTGGCTGTGGGCTGGATCTCAGCCTCCAATCTTTCCAATAGTCTCTGCTTTGGATCCCTAAGTCTCAGGGATCACAGCCTTGAGAGGAGGCTGATTTAGGTAAATGTTAATGACAAATACTTCAAACACTTTTTTCCCCGTAACCTACAGTAACATATCCATTTTACAGCCACCAGTGGTCATATGAATGCACGGACAATTGAAAGAAGAGATTCACAAAATGAAACCTGCCTCTGCTACAAGCAATGCCCTCTGATGTTTTCCATTCCATTTTATTCGACTTCATTTTTAAAAATTTTGGCGGCCACCCATTAAACTGATCTCCCAGGTCTTGTTGGGAAAACATGGCTTTAGGATCCGCATTTACCAATTCTCATTTCATTCTCCTTCTCACCTTATAAGATAGGAATCATTATTATGCCCATTTGCCAGAATGGAAGAATGAGCCTCGAGCTTCACACGCCAGGTCTGATTTTCTTTGCTATATTCTTTTAATGAAGAAAGGCAAGAATGAGATGAATTAGAAGGCTCCAAAGGCCAAGGTTAGAAAGGAAAAGTCTAGATGCAGCAAAGCAATCCAGGAGGACCTCGGAGAGAATAGACACATAAAGCAGGTGGGGCATGCAATTTAAAAGCTCCCCTTGGTCTACTCTATAGAATCCACAGGAAAATAGGCGTGGCTTCTTGCACCATGATAGGCAAGTGGCTTCTACAAGGAGAAGCCAGGTTTGTCACCCAGGTGGCTCCTGCAGTCTCAAACAGGGATGACAAGGTTGCTAATACCTAGGTCACCTTGATGAACTTGGGATTCCAGCTCCAGACTTGTAAGGGTGGGTGACTGGTGATTGCAATGGGAGAGAGAATGGAGAGGGTTCAAATCCAGATCCATTGGACCATCAAGAGTGGCCTGAGAAAGCTCGCCACTCAACTCTACTACCTCCCAGTTCATTATGAATACAGACCAAAGTTCTATGTTTCTTCCATGGGCAACAGGCAGAGAGGAAAAGAGAGAGAAGCATAGCCTAGAGATGTCATTGGGGGTAGATTTGGCTTCTTAAGACAGATGTACTTGGCTCTTAATTGGACCAGTCAGTTGAGTCTAATACTACTTCTTCTATTCACGCTTGGCAGCAACCTGGGCTGGAAAAGGGAGCCTAGCATCGCCCTGCACAGACGGCCCAACACAACATGGCTCCCCATTAGCCCAGCCTTCGTTTGCAGCACTTCCGGGCTGTTGGGTCTAGAGTGGCTGAGTCTACCCCCGTCTCTTCGTCTCTCTCCTCCATGTCTTCTACCTCCAGACTCCTTAAGAGAGCCGGTGGAGGTGAGTGTCTTGTTCATAAAGTCCAGAGGCAATAGCTTCAGACATTTGCACTGGGTGGCTTTCTGCATTCTCCAAATGTGTGAGGCAAGCACAATGGCTGGGTAGTGTTTAAAGCCAATGAGTCTTAGATTAGCATCTCAAAAGTCAATTAAGAAGGCAATTTCTTCCCTTGGTTTGTATTTGTATATTATTAATGAACTGCAAGGCCTCCGTGTATGGTAAATTAGCCTAGGTAACTGGGGAGAAGAGTACAAATATTTTTTCCTCTTAATGGCCCTGAACATTTATCTCATACAGAGAAAACTATATCCGAGCACAGACGGGGGGGCTCCCTGCTTTGGCAGCCCAGGAGGCGCTGGAGCAGCTCTGATAAATATTGATGTTTGTTTATCCAAATGTCACAGACCAACCTGGCCAGCTGCCACCCTCTCCCATCCAACGCAGCCTTAACTGACAGCACTTACTATGCAAGGAGGAGATCTAGGAACCCAACTGTCTCTGTTGAATGACTTGTGACCCTTTTTTCCTGAACACACACACACCCACACACATACACACACACACATACACACATACACACGAGCGCTCACACACGTCGAGGAACCAGTTGTCCTGACCTACAAGTATTAGGAACGGGACCAAGCCTGCCCCCCGCCCCCATCCCACCTTTACTCGAAGGGAAGAAGTGTATTCTTCCATGTACAAGAGGTTGGCAATTGGAAGATGTCTGCCTCACTGAAACACTTCTCTTAGGGATGGGTGAGTGCAACCCTCATGCGCTGCTTCGTTACCAAGCCAAAGCCATTAAGGAGGAAACTATGCTACATGTAAGTCCCGGAGCGTTAACATGGCGATTTTCATAGCCACCTGTCTGGGAAGTCACCACCCAGCTCCTGAGCACCTACCAAGTCCAAGGCCATGTGGGCACTAGTCCTCAGTGACTCGCATTCATCTCCTTCTTGGCAACATGGTTCAGCCTCAAAATGTTTGGGGACTAAAAGCTGAGTGTACATGAATACGGTCCGTTTATTTGTGCCTTTACTAAGTATTTACTGAATGCTAGGCATGTAAATGCCAAGTGCTAGACACAGACTAAAAAGTGAAGAGGCAGCCGTTCCTCGAGAAGGTCAGCAACTAGTGGGGAGGCAGACAGGTAGGTAAGGTCCCAGAAAGCAGGTCAGGAGAGAAAGAAGCCCCCCAGGTTCCTGGGACACACAGGAAGGAAGGGTCCATGAGGAGCAGCACAGAGAGGGTCCTGGGGAGAAGCCAAGGGCTCCAGCTCGTGGCCTCTGCTTTTCCCCACGTGATTCCTGCTCCTGGCGTGATATGCTGACCCCTCCAGGCGGCCTTCTTAGGCAGACGGGCAGACCTGAGGCAGGCAAATCCCAGGGAGGCATCCCCCATGCCCTGAGAGTCCCATCTTCTCTCTCCAGAGACACGACAAAAGAAAACCAAATACCTCCTTTTCCATAATTTTCTGTCTTACAAGATCTCCTGTTTGCCACCATCTAGGCTCCTTTAGACTGAGAGCTCCTTGACTCACTCTAGATGAGGCCCTGAGGGAACTCAAGGTTGCCAGGGAGGTCGGAGTCTCTGACGACAGTCTAGGGAGATGTGCCCAGGCTCAGAGACCTGGTGGGAAACCTCCATACCTGCCGATGCACAACTAGAGCATAACGCCCTATGTCTCCTTTCTCACAAAGCCGTGGGTCTGCGGGTGGACCGGGGTCTCTAATTTACACTTTATGGGTTTCTACCTGGATGCCATAATGAATATCTGCATGCAGTGTTCTCTTTGCCTGAAATAGTCTCTGCCTCCCGAGCCCCGTCAGCTTCATCTGCTTAACCACCTACTCACCCTTCTGATCTCAGGAAACGTGCCTCCCCCGGAGAAGCCTTCCCTGACCCCTGGGGCTATTTGCTGGAGTTATTCACTCTCCTGTGCCAGGTACCTCTCATCCGTGACCTTGGAGAGTTCGCAATTATGCAGTGATTGTACCGTCTTCTTTTATCTTTGTCTATCTCTCCCATGGCCGTAGGCTCCATGTGAGAAGCAAAAATGTCCAGTTTATTCCCCTCTGTGATCCTGGCTCTGGCTCAAGGCCCAGCACTTAGTAGGCACTCAACCAATTCCCTGTGATCAGTGAATGAAGTTTAAGGAACAGGACTTTTCTTTTTAAGGAATCTATTTCTCCTGTTGAGCCGCACTCCTGCCGGGCTCGGATCTCCGTTTGGTCTGGAGCTTTGCTTTGGGCGATCAAAACCATTAGAGGCAAAGTCCTTCAACCTCCAGATAACTCATAAATGGAAATTTTAAAAAATTGAGATCTGAGTCCAAAACAAGCCAAATATTTCACCAATATTAGCACACACTTTGTTGTTTCAGAAGAAGACTGTAATAGATAAAAATCAATGTTTTTGTCCCAGTAGATCAAGTTCATGTGTAGAACAGGAAGAGAATCTAGTGGACAACTTTTCTCCTGCTGTTCTCCCCTCAGTAGAATGATGCAGTTTCACCAGAGAGAGGGGTTTGAGGAGAGAGAAGGTTAGAAGGCTAAGAACATCGTCTAATGCAGGAAGAAAGATCTGGAAAGAAGGTCAGATTCTCCTTGACTTACCAAGTTGGTAGAGGCTGTCTGCCCTTCAAGTTGTCTTTGGCATTCAAATATAAACCTTCAAAGATATCTTCCAGCAGCCCTCTTACCCTCAAACGAAGGCCCCCAGACACAACATCTCACCCCTGGACAAGAGTTGATTGGAACTAGGCTGAGGGATTCTGTCCCCTGGAATTTAGAATCAAGCCACCTGTCGGTCTGTTAGACACTTCAAGTGTGATGTGAAGGCAGTCGGATTGATGGTGCCTGTTTTGGCCACATGGACAGAGAACCAGAGAGAGAAGAAGGACAGGAGAGGAGAGGCCAAGCACCACAAACAAGAAAGCCACCTACTCCCAAGTTTCCAGGTTCTGGTCCCTGTTCTTTATGAAGCCCGCCGGAACTTCCTGTCCTTGGAGCCCACACTGGCCCCCATGTCATCCTCTCTTCACCTTTCCATTTGCCAAAGTTAGTCTGGATGCATGTCTGTTTTCTACGTGTTAGTTTTCTGTGGCTGCCGCAACAAATTACCACAAAGTGGGTGGCTTAGCACAACGGAGATGTATTCTCACGGTCCTGCGAGCCGGAAGGCTGAAATCAAGGCACCAGCAGGGCGGCGCTCTCGCCAAGCCTCTAGGGGAGAACCTTTGCTTCCTCCAGCTTCTGGTGGCCCCTGACGTTCCGTGGCTTGTGGCTGCAGGCCCAACCTCTGCCTCCACCTTTCCATGGCCTTTTCCCCTTCTCCCTGTGTCTCTTCCTCTTCTGTTTCTCCTAAAGACAATTGTCATTGGATTTAGGACACACCTGTATATTCCAGGATGACCTCATCCCAAGATCCTTAACTTACCTGCAAAGACCCCTTTTCCAAATGTGTTCACATTTGTAGGCCCTGGGGGTTAGGGCTTGGACCTATCTTTCAGGAGGGCCACCATTCACCCCACTATACCTTGTGGCCCCCTGAACCCTAAGATAGGTTTCCCAGATATTCCCAATCAGCCTTGCAAAGTGTGAGTGACCAGCTGACACATAGCCCACAGCACAAACTATTTATAGAGTGTAGAGGCTAGGTGCATGGGTGAAAAGCCATTTACTTTTTGCGTGTATAAAAAGTGTTTCCTGGCATTTTGGTTTCCAGTATTCTGAAGGTAGAGTTACCCTTGGTTGGTCACATCTGAAGTCACTGTTTTCTCTAGCCTCTTGTGGACTTTTATTAGTGATGATAGAATTACACGGTGACTATAGCATACTGAGCACTCGTTAGGTACCAGGCAGAGTACTTGGCTCTTCATGGGGAATCACGTCGAGTCTTCACCACAGTGTTCTGAGGGTAGAACTGTCATCCCCAGGAGTCATACCCAAGTTGGTCCGGTCCCAAGTTGATGTCTTTCACCACTAGGATGACATTTTTGGTGATCTGGCACATTCGAGGGCTGTGGGCACCAGAAGGAAGAGGATGACCATCTACTCTGTGCCAAGCAGGATGCTTGGTGCTTCACATGGGTTATCTCATCTGATCTTTCTATCTCCTCCGTGAGATGTGGTGCCAAAACTGGCAGAAGGCTGCTCACACTAGCCAAGGTTTCCCATGGACACAGCCTGCCCAGTCAGTGAGACAAGATGTTCCCAGGTGTTCCTACTTGTTAGGGACAATGGGGATCAGCCCCTACAGGTCCACTCATAATAGCTTCAGAAAATACAACACAGGTAGACACCAGAATGGCAGGTGTAAACATAGGGTCAGAAAGCACTTCCTGAACTAGAATCTCCTCTTGCTTGCAAAGCTGCCAAATATCACTTCCCAGGCACTGGACCTGGATGGGAACTGAATAAAACAGCCTCCAAGGGCAAGACCCAAAGAGGAGGCTTCTCATGGCCCATGGTTTGTCTTCAGCATTTCCCACCCCAACTCCAGGAGAGGATTTCCTTTCTAAAGCCTCACCCCAGTCTCCTAACTTCACTCTTCCTCCATACTGTCAGTGGCTTCTTTCCTTCCTCTGCTCCCCAGAGCTGAGGACACACAGCTCAGATAAAGGTCACAACTGACCTTCCCTCCATGACTACTCTTCAGTCGGCTCCATCCACACAGTCACCCACGGCGGCCACCAGGATGTCATCTGCAGCTACTTGAAGAGAGCCACCAGCCATCAAGTCCTTGCCTGTCTTTCTACACCGCCCCCCGTGACTTCCTCTCTCCCCTAACTGTCACTGTCCTGGATCAGGTCCCCAACATCTCCTTCCTGGGCTCGGGCAGGTGTCCCTACCTCCATCAGCTCTTGATCTGATTTTGCCATTCTTTTGCTTCAACTCTGTGACGGTCCCCCATTAACACACAGTAATGGTTTTCACAATGTGTCTGGAGGAGCCCCAGGTTGATGGGTCTTATTGGAGTTTTAATGAGCCCAGTAAATGAAATTCTGCCAGAGTTTTGAACATATTGACAGATACAGTTCTCCAACAGATGGAAATGAAAAGATCACCTTTATTCCTGGTAAAGCTACATTGGAGGATATGGCTTACCCCTGGCCAAATAGTGTGGCAACACTTCCCTGAATTAAACCACAGATGCCCTGAGCAGCACAAACATCTCTTCTTCTTGACAAGTGGTTTTTCTTTCTTTTCCTTTTTAAAAAAATTTGTTAATGTTTTATTTATTTTGAGAGAGAGATAGAGACAGCGTGAGCAGGGGAGGGTCAGAGAGAGAGGGAGACACAGAATCTGAAGCAGGCTCCAGGCTCTGAGCTAGCTGTCAGCACAGAGCCCGACACGGGGCTCAAACCCATGAACCATGAGATCATGACCTGAGTCGAAGTTGGACGCTTAACCGACTGAGCCACCCAGGCGCCCTGAGAAGTGATTTTCCTTTGAGAGAAAGGTTCTCACATATGGACAGAGGAGTATGAATTAATGTGCCAACCCAGAATTAGACTCCTGTAAAAATAGTCAGGCAGCATTTCCCTAAGTGTGCCCATGGATCCCTACCCTTGAAGAAGAGATGATCTGAAAAGAAAGCATTCCATGGTCACATGCTTTTAGAGAAATTTGCCCACCATGTTCTCCACTGAGAATCACGGTCCACATGAGCATATTAGAGGCTTCCAAGCCTGCAGTGAGGAAATCAGACTGATTTTGCTCATCAGAGATTAGCCTACTATTTCCCAAAATTACTTGATGAAAAGCCCCTTTAGGAGTGGTAACTCTTTTATATTTCCATGTAAAAGAAACTCCATCAGAGTAAGGCTGCTGGCCTCTCTCTGCCCCCTTGGGGGGAGAAAGAGGTGACTTTCGGATTAAAGAATGAAGAGGGAGGGAGTGTAACTCAGGTCTTTCTCCCCTGTCTTCAAGTAGAGTTTTCTTAACTGAGCCTTTTTGTTCATTTTTGTTCTATCAGATTGTGGCTTCAAGTCTCTTCTGAGACTCTGTGGTTTTGAGAGCAGAATGAGCAGTTAGGAATGTTTCATTAAAAGGTTTATGGCTGAAGTAGAGGGTATGAGAATGCTCAATTTCACAAACTGAGTACATTCGTTCAAGCTTCATGTGCGGCCTCTGAACTTGTAAACAAAGGGCACACTGCAAGGCAATTTGGAGTGGCTTTGTGGTTAAAAGAAACATGAATCCTTGGAAGAGTCCTTTGCAAAGTAGAGATGTGTGGCACGGTTTCAGAGTAGGAGATTCCTAGCTTTCATGTTACTTTGGAACTACATGCTGGTTTTGTTCATTAGAACACATGAATGGAGAATGAAATGTGGCAGGAAATTGTTCTTAGTCAAAGACCAAGTTTGGTTTCTCTTCTTTAAGAAAGGGATCTACCCCGGGGCCCCACCCCTCTAAACCTTTGAGATAACCAAAGAACATGGAAGAAGAAAGATCTGCCTAGCAAGCAATTTTGTGGGAAAAGCCATACACTCATCAGTCTAGAGTCTTAATTACTCTCACTTTGATGGGAATGACTATAAAAAGGCACGTGATCTCTCCTGGGCAGGACTGACATTCTCAGCCAGCTCATGAATTGTCTTCAGTCCAAAGATATTTTGGTCTGAGACAGGAAATGAGACAGTGAGGGTAAAAACATCTGAAACACATGAACATCTTCCACCGATTGATCCAAAGGTATTAGAGGACATGCTGAGCCCAAGTGTGGTTTGAGGAAAGGAGCTTTAGCACAAATGAGAACAGAATTTCCTGGGGGTTGAATGAGTGTCTATATCAATTCCTACAGAGTTCCAGGAAAAGAGGAGTTTTGAGAACCTCTGGTTTATTTGATCGATATGTTCAGGCTCTCAAGTGGGTTTCTCTTAAATTTGTGTGTATACACTTGACAAGGCTCCTAATAAACCAATACTTGTCAATGAACCCAATAATTGTCAAAGCTCCTCTTTAGTTTGTATAGAAAACATGCCCACATATGTGCCTTTCAGGGTTAATGGTTGTAAAATTGGAGGGTGTCCTTTACTCACAAGAGTTCACATTTACCAAATGTATGTAAATCACTCATTCAACACACTGTGAATTCTTGTGTGTGGAATAATAAAAACAGGTAAGATAGAGTCCCTGCCCTCAAGAAATACAGTCTAGTTGGAGTAACAAGTGTATTAGCAAACCAAAGAAGTGACAGTCAAGGACAGAAGTATGTACTAAGAGCAGTGAGGCACAAAGGAAGGAGTGTCAGAATGCCTGGGGAGGGGATAGAGAATCTTCAAGAATGAGGGGCGGGGGGGAGGCTGGTAGGAAGCAAGGGCATATGCAAAGGCCCTGAGGTATAAAGTCTTAATATTCAGGGAACTGCTTATGGTTAGACATTATGAGTATAAGAACAGAGAGGGAAGATACAGAACATGAAGGTGAAGAAACATAGGGAGAGCTCAGATCATTCATTCGTTGATTCAGATAACATTACTGAGTACCTGTTAGGTATCTGGTAGATACTGTTTGTTACAACAATGAACAAGGCAGAGAGAGTTCCTGCATTCTACTGGAAGACACAGAATAAGTTAATAAACCTCCTCAGAAAGTGTTGAGTGCTAGGAAGGAAACAATCAGGGAGATGAGACAGAGTGATGGAGTCAGGATCTTTGCAGCTTGGAAAGCACGGTCTTTCCTGGAAGACCATTTAGAGACAACAGCTTTTGAAGACTTGAAGGACGTAAAGACCAGCAGTGAGTACCGAGGACCAAAGCCTGGAGGTCCCTATAATTTAGAGGACAGAGAGAGGAAGAGGAGGTTGCAAAGAAACCTGAGAATAAAAATTTGAGACATAAATTGGGAGGCAACTGAATAATGAAATCCAAGGAGAAAAAGGAGTATTAAGAGAAGGTAATGCTCCACTTCGTTTATTCACTTTTCATTTGGTATTTTTAAAGCTTATTTATTTAGTTCGAAAGAGAGGGAGAGAGGGAGGGAAAGGAGCAAGGGAGAGAGAGAGAGAACCCCAAGCAGGCTCTGCCCGACACGGGGCTCAAACTCACAAACTGTGAGATCATGACCTGAGCCAAAGTCAAGAGTAGGACACTTAACCGACAGCCACCCAGGTGCCCCTCATTTGGAATTTGAAAAGTAAATGTTTATCAGATTCCCAGGTAAAGATAGTAGATTGACCCCAAGCCTCTAAGATGCTTCCTCTTCAAACCTCATTTAAAACTTTATTAACAGGGGCACTTGGGTGGCTCAGCCAGCTAAGCATCTGACTCTTGATTTTGGCTCAGGTCGTGATCTCACAGTTTATGAATTTGAGCCCCATGTCGGGCAGACCCTGCTTGGGATTCTCTCTCTGTTAAGAGAAATTTTTTGTAAGACCTAACCCCCCATGGACAGGGATCAGTAGGCTGGGAGATAACATAAAAATTCTGGTAAGCAGATAGATGGGTGTCAGTTAACTTAAGAGACACAAAGAAGTCAAATCCTAAAGTGCAGTGGGGAAAACTAAGAATCAGCCTGATAGGATGGAATATATGAAGAAAATTCAGAACACTCAGCAAGTGGTGGCACCAAGTACCCTTAGAAATGAGGGTGAAGGTGGAAGACAAAGATGAAAAGGGCTGGTTGAAAGGTGCTTGATACATAGATTCTTCTGTTGCTCCACATTACTGCTGACTGCCCCCCCTCCCCCCACCACGCCCTGGCAGAAGACTGGAGGTATATAGTCCTTGGAAAGAGTAAAATACAGCAGAGGGCAGGAGTGCTGGAGTAAAAATATGGAACATTCACAAATGTATACATGCCAATTTCTGAGATTCCTCCTGATTTCTACCCTCATTTGGTTCCCAGAATCCTGACATTCTGGTCTTCCCTTCAAGGCAAGAGAATCAAAGGGCATCTCTCAGGAACCTGACTTGTCCAAGAGGAAATGTCTAAAGTAACAACATAAGCACTTACCCTAAGAATGCCTGACTCAGACTATCCTATGGCAAATTTCAAATTCCACAAGCCCACCAACATACTCAAAGTTCCCATAAGCTTTTTTGACCACTTCTCTTAAAGATGTACAGACAGCCAAGGATTACCTGACTGCTGAGAAAAAGCTTTAATATAAAACTAGAGCCTAAAACAAACAGTAAAAACACAACCTAGAGGGAACTCTGAAGACAGAAGACAACTTCAAAAATGACCCTAACAGCGAGTGAGAAGATATTGCATCCATGATACAAGAGCTGGATTGTATTAAAATGGAGGAGAAGCATTCAGAAAACTGGGCGGGGGTGGGGAGGGGGGAGGAGTAATCTCTGAAATTAAAAGCCATTGAGTCAGAAATTTAAAACTCAGCAAAAGGATGGAAGATAAAGTTGAGAAACATTCTTAGAGAAAAAGCAAAAAGAATTGAAAAGTTACAGAGAAAGGGGGAGCAAATTAGTAGAGCAAACAAGGAGCCCCCGTCTCTGAATCACATGACTTCCAGGAAGAGAAGACCAAGAAACTTAAAGGAAGGAAGCCATCATCTGGAGGATATGCTTTTGGTTGAAAGCTTATGAGTACTGAGCACAGAGGGTAAAATATACTCTTACTGAGACATATTAGTGTAACATTTGAGAACTCCAGGAATAAAGAAAGAGTCTATAGGATCCCAGTGGGCAAAAACAAGTCCATGCAAAGAAACAGAATAAAGCTAGCTTCAGACTTCACAACACTATAAGGAACTGGAACAGTTCTTCAAAATTCTGAAGAAAAATGTTATTTCTCTAACCAGCCAAAATATTAACCAAGTATGAGGACAAAATAGAAACATTTTCATGTATGAAATTTCTCAAAATTTTATCTCCCACACGGTTACTATGGAAGGTCCTGGAGAATGCATTTCATCAAAATAAGGGAGGAAAGAGGAAAGAGGAAGACATGGAAGCTAAGAAAAAGAAAATCCAAAGTAGGAGAGAGGTGAAGGAAGTCCAAGATAGTGGTCAAGGGAAGACCCTGGATGATACTACTGGATGTAGAGGATGTGTTCGGATCAGAGCCCATCGAAGGCTCTGGTAGGGATACTTGCAAGAAGATGATGTGAATGAATGTACTGAGAGGCAGTGGAGAGAACTGGCAGAGAGATAAGAGTTGAATTAGTATTAAGTACTTAGAAGGCGAAGAAAATGATAAAACAGTTACCTCCAGGGAACATAAAAAGTTACATAAAAAAAGGAAAAATACTTCTTTTACTACACGAGTCAACTCAACAATTATATATGATCTCAATAATGTTAAAGCTGAATATTGACTAACCAAAGTGGATTGTAATCTTAATGTGTGAATAGGACTGTGGGAGAAGAAAAGAGCGATATCTTTTACACGAAGACTTTAACAGATAATGCCTAAAACTGAAAAAAATATAAAGTAGCAATACAAGTACATTCCTAAAGATATGGAAGTAAATACTAAAAGTATCAACACACTAGGAATAGAAAAGATCTTCCTTAGTCTGATAAAGGGCATCTACCAAAGACCCGCAGCAAATACCGTACTTAATGAGGAAAGACTAAATGCTTTCCCCCTAAGATCAAGAAGAAGAAAACGATGTCTGCTCTTGTCAGGCCTATTCAACACTGTACCAGATATTCTAGCCTAGCCAATTAGGTAACAAAAAGAAATAAAAGAGATTGAGATTAGAAAGGAAGAAGTAAAACTGTAACTACAAATGACATGATTGTGTACATAGAAAATAAGGAATCCACTAAAAAAATTGAATTAATGAACAACTTCAACAACTTGGATATAAATAAGATCACTATACAGAACTTATTTGTATCTCTATATACTAGTGATGCATAACTTGAAAATGAAATAAAGAAAACAACCTCATTTATAATAACACAAAAAGAATAAAATAGGAATAAATTGAACAAAAAAGTACAAGACAGCCATACCGAAAAGTACAGAGCTTTATTGAAAGAAATCAAAGAAAATCTAATTAAATGGAAAGACATCCTATCTCCACGGAACAAGAGTTTTAACATTTTTAAGATGGCAATTCTCCCAAAATTGTTCATTGAGTTCTCCACAAACTCAATGCAATCCCTGTCAAAATCCCAGTTGGTTTTTGGCAAAAAATTTACAAGTTGTTCCTAAAATGCAAATGAAAACTCAAGGGACCCAGAATGGCCAAAATGATCTTGAAGGAGATCAGTTGGAGTACTCACACCCTCTGATTTCAAAATTAGCAAAACTACCATAATCAAGACAGTGTGGTACTTGCATAAGGATAGACATATAGATCAATAGAATAGAACTGAGTGTCCAGAAATAAACTCCCACATTTATGGTCAATTGATTAAAAAAAAAAAAAAGATAATTCAATGGGCAAAGAAGTGTCTTTTCAAAAAATGGTCTGGGACAACTGGATACTTCATTCAAAAGAATGAAGTTGATCACCTACCTCACCCCTTATACAAAAATTCATTCAAGATGGATTATAGTGGTAAATTTAAGAGCTAAAACTATAAAATTCCTAGAAGAAAACATAAATCTTCATGACCTTGGGTGGTTAGGCAGTGATTTTTTAGATATGACACCAAAAGCATAAGCAACAAAGAAAAAACGGATAAATACAATTTCATCAGAATTAAAACCTTTTGTGCTTCAAAGGGCACCATCGAGAGAGTAAAAAGAGGGGCACCTGGGTGGTTCAGTCAGTTAAGCACCTGACTTCAGCTCAGGTCGTGATCTCACAGTTCATGAGTTTGAGCCCCGCATTGGGCTCTGTGCTGACAGCTCAGAGCCTGGAGCCTGCTTCAGATTCTGTGTCTCCCTCTCTCTCTGACCCTCTCTGGTCCCTGCTCTCTCTCAAAAGTAAACAGACATTAAAATTTTTTTTTTAATTGAAAAGAAAACTCACAGAATGAGAGAAAATATTTGCAAATATTTTTTGCAAAATTTGCAAAAATTTGCAAAAAAAATTTGCAAAAAAATCTGGGAAAAGATAGGTATCCAGAATATATAAAGAACTCCAAAACTTAATTTAAAAAAAGACAAGTAGCTCAATTTAAAAATAAGCAAAAAACTTGTATTGACATTTCTCCAAAGAAGATCATCATTAGACATTAGGAAAATGCACATAAAAACTATATTGAGATACTACTTTATACCCATTAAAATGGCTGAAATCAAGACCTGTAATGGTGAACATTACATGGTAGAGTAATTGGTAATGGTAGAGAAATTGAAATGCTCATACACTGCTGTGGGGAATGTAAAATCATACAAGTGACTTAAAAAAGAGTCTAGCACTTCCTCAAAAGGTGAAACATGGAGCTACCATATGATCCAGCTATTGAACTCATAGGCATATATCTAAGAGAAATGAAAACATATATTCACACAGATGTTCATAGCAGTGTTATTCATCATACCAAAAAGCAGAAATAATCTAAATGTCTAGCAGCAGAACAATGCATTAAACAAACTGTATATCCATACAATGGAATGTCGTTTGTCCATAAAAAAGAATGAAATACTGATAAATGCTACAACTTAGATGAACCTTGAAGACATTATGCCACATGCAGGAAGCCAGTAACAAAAAAACACATTTTACATGAAATGCTCAGATTAAGCCAACACAGAGACACAGAAAGGGTTTAGTGTTTGCCAGGGGCAAAGGTCAGAGAGAATGGAAGGTAATTGCTAATGAGTTTGGGGTTTCTTTTTAGGGCATTGAAATGTCCCCAAATTATATTATTGTTATGGCAACACAACTCTGAGTACATTAAAAACTAATCAGCTGTACATTTCCATCTTATAGTATGTGAAAAATATCTCAATAGAGCCATTAAAATCTCATTAATAATAAAGATACTGACAAAAGATAAACATACTGTAAATATCTTCACAGCACTGCATGTTTCCCCATCTTACTACTCAAGGCTCTGTTAGTACTTTTTCAACTTGCAGTGACCTTGTAAATTTCATTGGTTTTTCAACAGTGAGATAAAACAAGTCAATGTTCTGTAATCTGAGGGAGAAGGTACTCCAGAGTTCAGTAGTCAGGTTTTACCTAATAGGAAAGCGTAGGTCAGCAAGCGTTGCCTCACATCTTACAACCTAACACTTTAACACGTGCTTAACTGCATAGTCATAATATAAGACTTGTCTTTGTGGTGAACCTGAAGGGTAAGCAGAAGAAAGGTGCTTAGCCAATAGCCCTACTGAGTTTTTCTTTGCTAACGTTGATTATTTGATTCTTCTGGATGTGAGGGGAGAGGGAGCAGAGAGCCAATATGCCATGGTGGTCATCAAGTCAGAATCTGGACACAGATGAACCTGGCTTGGAACACTGTCCCTGCCACTTAGCAGCTGTGCAAACTTATGCAAGACGTTTAGCCTCTCTGTGCCTCCTTTTTCCTCTCTTGTAAAATGAGAATTCTATATTTACCTCTGTTTTTATTTGAAGGCTTATTCTATTATAGGGTACTCCATAACGGTACTATTATTTTATTTATTTTATTTTATTTTATTTTTAAGTTTATTTTTTAATGTTTATTTATTTTTTGAGAGACAGCATGAGCAGGGGAGGAGCAGAGAGAGAAAGAGAGAGAGAGAAAATCGGAAGCAGGCTCCAGGCTCTGAGCCCAATGTGAAGCTCCAATTCACGAGCTATGAGATCATGACCTGAGCCAAAGTCAGACACTTAACCAACTGAGCCATCCAGGCACCCCTTTAAGTTTAATTGGGGGGAGGGGAGAGAGAGAGAGAGAGAGAGAGAGAGAAGCTCTATGTGTAAGCATAGAAGGAGCAGACAGAGAAGGAGAGAGAGAATACCAAGCAGGTTCCATGCTATCAGCATGGAGCCTGACATGGGACTTGATCCCCTGAACCGTGAAATCATGACCTGAGCTGAAACCAAGAGCTGGATGCTTAGCCAACCAAGCCACCCAGGCACCCCATAGTACTTTTATTTTAAAAAGTTCTTAATAGGCACTCATGAGCAATACATCCTGGCAATTTTTTCCTGACTTCAAAAAAAAAGTGTTGTCATTTTTTGTAGATCAGTATCTTATCCATTTGTTAGTTCTGTTTTATTTTGATGTGTTTATTATCATGTAGGCAAGGACAAATTCTTCCTCTACCCCTTCAAGGTCTTCTAGCTGAACTGAGAATTAAATTTACATGAAACATTAACAGGAAGGAAAAAAAAAAAAACCAGTTGCTCGGAGGTCCAATAATGAAATTGAGATGTAAAGAAATGACCAAGACAGGCAGTTTTTATATTTTTTAGACAAAGAGATAATTTGTGAGAAATTGACAGGACAAAGAAAACTTAACTTTGGGAGCTTCAATTAGTAAGAAATTTTAAACAGTTTGGTCTGAGGTACTAAATTAGTAAAAAGTAACAAGGATTGTTTATACAGCCTTCTCAGCTCTAAATTCCCTATCTCTAGGGGTGCCTGGGTGGCTCAGTTGGTAGAGCATCCGACTTCGGCTCAGGTTGATCTCACGGTTCATGAGTTCCAGCCCCGTGATGGGCTCTGTGCTGACGGCTCAGAGCCTAGAATCTGCTTTGGATTCTGTGTCTCCCTCTCTCTCTCTCTCCCTCTCTCTCTCTCTCACTCTCTGCTCCTTCCCTGCTCGCACTCTGTCTCTGTCTCTCAAAAATAAATAAAAATGTTTAAAATATAAATTCCCTATCTCTGGAGGTAAGGATAACTCCTTACCTCCTTGTACAAGGAAGGTAACTTTCACATGGGAGATTTATTTCCCACTTTCAGAGGGACAGAGGTGGGTCTGAGAGTCTTTCTTGCACCGACTGCCTCTTAATTTTTATTTAAAATAGTATGCCAAAGTGGCACATTTTGGGTCAGCTTGCCCTTCTCCCCTCTAGTTACTTGTCAAAGTGCTTGCCTGAAACTCAGCTATCAATCAGGAAGTAAAGAACTAAAACATTTGATTTCTAAGTATTTTGTTACTCAGCTATTAAGTCTGTACTGATGGGGCGCCTGGGTGGCTTAGTCGGTTAAGCGTCCGACTTTCGCTTAGGNATCTTGTCAATAACTTTTTGGATTTGACACCAAAAGCAAAGGCAACAAAAGCAAAAATAAACAAGTGGGACCAAACCAACCAAAAAACTTCTGCACAGCAAAAAAACTCATCAGCAAAATGAAAAGACAACCTTGTGAATGGGAGAAAATATTTCTAAATCGGGGCGCCTGGGTGGCTTAGTCGGTTAAGCGTCCGACTTTCGCTTAGGTCATGATCTCGCGGTTCGTGGGTTCGAGCCTCGTGTCGGGCTCTGTGCTGACTGCCAGCTCAGAGCCTGGAGCCTGTTTCAGAGTCTGTGACTCCCTCTCTCTCTGACCCTCCCCTGCTCACACTGTCTCCCTCTCTCTCTCTCTCTCTCCTAGAAATAAATAAAAAATATTTTTAAAAAAATAAAGTTAAAAAAAAGCGTTTCATGCATTAATGTACTCTCACATTAAAAAAAAAAAAGTCTGTACTGCTACTTAGCAAAAGCATATAAAGTGCAGAGTCAGACTGAGGATGCCTAACTGAAGAACCCCATTCTTCTCACATGTGGCGGGTAGTAAAGGGCCAGTTTAGGCAAGAGGTGCTATCCCCTTCTTTGGCTCAAAATTGCCTTCTAAGGAGCCATTCATCCCAGGGATTGTTTGGTGGTTAAGTGGAAGTCTTCGTTACAATGCAAATACACCTCCCCCAAAATGACCTATCAATCAACCATCCAGAGAATTCCTTTCCACAGTGCTCAAGGTCACTCCCCCTGCCCTAGATGACCCCACATTATCAAATGCACGTGCGAGCGCACACACACACACGCACACACACATGTGTGCACGCACACACATTGAAGAGCACATGTGCGCCTCTATCACTTGGAATCTGGTGCTCAACACAGGCCTATCACTACCTCTAATTCTAAATATCTACTCTTGGGACAAACACTGCTCAGGTCCCAGGGAGAAATTTTTGACATTTTTTGCCTTTGTCCTCAAAACAAAGGCTGCTGGGTCTGAATGCTAGGAAGGTCTGTAAGTTGCTGCTGCCGGCTGTAGGGTGCCGAGAGGATTAAAGTGGCAAGAGCCTTCAGTAACAGAAAAGGCAAATTAATGAACTTGTCAATTTCTTCCTCTCAGCATGAATTAAATAGTTTTTTATATAGCACAGTGTCATTCCTTTTCATGGTGACCATCTTTTTGTTCTTTTATTTGTGTCTTGTTTGCAGTTCCTAAAGTACTCATGAATTAGCATATTCACAACAAAAGCACACAAAAGCAGCTGAGAAACATACTATAATATTAATTTATATTACTCTTAAATTTATTTTAAGGTTTGTTTTTGAGACAGAGAGAGACAGAGCACAAGCAAGGGAGAGGTAGAGGGACAGAGACAGAGAATCCAAAGTAGGCTCCAGGCTCTGAGCCATCAGCACAGAGCCTGATGTGGGGCTCAAACCCATGAACTATGACATCATGACCTGAGCTAAAATCGGATACTTAATCGACTGAGCCACACAGGTGCCTCTAATTTATATTACTCTTAAATATATTCCTAAGCCTAGGTATAACATGAAAGAATTGTGATAATGATTAGTTATATCAGTAATTAAGTTAGGAGAATAAATGTTAGAATTGTTAATAGTGTTATTTTTGTAAAAATATTTATTAAGATTTTATTCCATTTTTGAAATTTCAAATAAAACCTGCAACTTTATTTAAATAATTTTATTTACAATTCTTGGTTATTATAATTTCTACTTTGCCTTTCAATGTTATTATTTTTGTCTTTTAAGAAATACATTTTCTTGGAGCACTGGGTGGCTCAGTCAGTTAAGTGTCCAACTCTTGGTTTCAGCTCAGGTCATGATCTCACCATTTGTGAGTCTGAGCTCCACGTTGGGCTCTCAGCTGACGGTGCGGAGCCTGCTTGGGATCCTCTCTCTCCCTCGCTCTCTGCCTCTCCCTCGCTCACCCTGTCTCCCTCTCAAAATAAATAAATAAGTAAACTTAAAAAAAAAAAGAAATAAATTTTCTTTTAAAATATTCAATTCTGGGGTGCCTGGGTGGCTCAGTCAGTTAAGTGTCTGACTTTGGCCCAGGTCATGATCATGTGGTTTGTGAATTTGAGCCCCACATCAGGCTCTGTGCTGACAGCTCAGCCTGGAGCCTGCTTCAGATTCTGTGTCTCCCTCTCTCTCTGCCCCTCCCCCACTCATTCTCTCTCTCTCTCTCTCTCTCTCTCTCTCAATAAATAACCATTAAAAAATTTTTAAATAAATACAATTCAATTCTTATTTTTACATTTATTTTTATTTACATTTTTGATGGAAATATACTCAAGTTTGATACTCTTGGAAAATGATGACTTTTTTAAAATCCTTATATCATTTTTGTCAATGGCATATAAATTATGTGTATATTTTGATATAATTATGTAACTAGTGATTTTTGTCATCAAAGCACAAAAATAGGTTTTATGGAATATATGACAATAATCCATAAACCAGGGCTTTATTTTATCACTCATCTAGATATTTCTGGGCCATCAATAGCACATGCACAATAATAATTAAATTCAGTTACCTTGATATTTTGCTAACTTTTAGTCATATAAAAGTTTTCCATTTTTTCCTCTAGTTTCCCAATCTTTTTTTAAATGTTTATTTATTGTTGAGAAAGAGACACACACACACACACATAGCGTGAGCGGGCTAGGGACAGAGAGAGAAAGACACAGAATCCAAAGCAGGCTCCAGGCTCTTAGCCGTCAGCACAGAGCCCGATGCGGGGCTCAACCTCACCAACTGCAAGATCATGACCTGAGCTGAAGTCGGATACTCAACCGACTGAGCCACCCAGGCACCCCCATAGGTTTCCAACTTTAAAAAATTGCCATTGTGAGGCTATATTTCTCCATGAACAGAAAGAAGAGAAATTCTATTTGACAGCTTGGTTTATAATTTTTAAACATTTAGACCATTTGTATTCTAGCCTTGACCCCTAATATTTTAAGTCTGTGCAGTACTTGAATTCTGGACTCATCATCTCAGGAACCACCTCTCCATTGACTTCTCATCTTTGCTTGATTACATAATCAAGTATTTCTACTGGGCAACCCGCATTCATGTTCTCCCAAGGTTAGCCACCCCAACAGAAAAAAGAATCTACTTTCCAATAGTCTGTATATTCTTGGGGTTGGATTCTGTGGGCCCTACTTAAATTCATGTCCACCCTTTCTAGAACAATCATTATTGTTAAAGGGATTGGATGCTACCAATTGGCCAGACATGGGTCACGGCCTATTCTCGAGGCTAGGGGTTAGGAAGTGAGAACTTCAGGAAAAGAGCCTAAAAGTGGGCATTCCCCAAAGAAAGGAGAGCTGGGCAGACAAAAAGAAAACCCTAAACAAGATGGGCCTGCCTGGGTGGTACCCCCAAGCTTCGTAGGGGAAGTTGCTTCTGTTCCTGTGGCCAGAGCCACCTAGACCAGACATCAGTCCCAGAGCAGCCTGCAACAATGTACTGGCTGCACACAGGGACACTGATCAGCTCTGACTCAGCAACTGGCCAGTGGGGGCCCTTCCCTCGGTGACTATAATGCTACGGAGTCAAACTTTCTCATTTAGAAATATATATGCAAAAAAGGAAGGCCATTTGGCACTCAGCCTGAGATTGCCAATAACACTTGACACTTTGTGCTAGTTTCCATGTAGCTCACTCTACATCCCTGGGTATAAACAGGATGCCACACAGTGAACCCAGTTGGCCGAAGGAAAGCCAGGCATTTGCCTGTATCGATCCGTACAATCTGATGTCCCGGACATTCCTTCCTCTGCCTTTTAAAGGGGAAATGTTTCTGTTGCTGAATTTCACACAGCAAAAAATGAGCCACCCTTCTGGCAAGGAACAGTATGGCCAACAGAAAGCTTCCCTCATTGGAAGGAAATTTAAACACTTTGGTAGGTGGCCAGGGGAGATTTAACCACAAAACTTTCTTGGGAGGGAGGAAGCTGAAATGAAAGCTCACAGGACAGAAATTGTACTCTGCTGGTAGCGGGGCAAGTCCTTGCTGGGGCACCTTGGTCAAGCTGCTTCTTCTCTTTCTTCTGGAAAGTGAAAAATTTCAAAAATCATTCATTCATTCTACAAAGCTGTGTGACTTGAGCCAGAAGGAAGTGCGGCTAAGGTGCGAGTAAGGTAGGTAGTAGGAGGTGAGGGCTGACAGGTAACAGGGGCTGGGTCATTTGGGACCTTGAACTTTGGCTTTTACCTTGCACGAGGGAAGGAACTGTATTAGTTTCTTATGGCTGCTGTAACAAATTACCATGAATTTATGTATCAAAACAGCACACATTTATTGTACTAGAGTTCTGGAGGTCAAAACCCAACTTCCAGCTGATCTCGTTGGACTGAAATCAAGCTGTTGGCAAGGCTGTGCTTCTTTCTGAAAACTCTAGGGGAGAATCATTTTTTTTCTTTTCCAGCTTCTAGAAGCTGCTCACTTTCCTTGCTCCTATCCCCCCTCCACTTTCCAAGCCAGTAATGGTGGTTGAGTCTTCCTTATATCACATCCCTTCGATTTCCCTTCTGCCTCCTTCTACCATTTTGAAAACTTCTTGTGATTACACTGAGCACAACTACATGATCCAGAATAATCTCCCTATTTTAAGGTCAGCTGTTTAGCAATCTTAATTTCAGCTGCAACATTGATTCCTCTTTGCCATGTAATGCAACATACTCACAACTTCTGGGGATTAGGACATGGACGACTCTGTGGGGGGTGGGGTGGGTAGGGGGTCATTATTCTGCCACCACTGGAGCCACTGGTGGTTTTGAGTAGATGAGTGGCATGATCAGGTGTGTGCTTTACCACAGCCACTTTGGCTTTGGGGTTTGCATAGACAGTGGGGGGTGACAAGGGCAGAAGCAGACAGGCCAGTTAAGAGACCCCTCCAACAATCCAGGCCTCCGGTGGTGCTTGAACCAGGGTGGCACATGTGGGAAGAGAAGAGAAGAGGAGAGGGTGCCCTGGGGCCCCAGCAGTTACAATGTTCTCCAAACACTGAATCTGGATTTACTGGCAGATCTCAAGGTCTTACCATGTTTAAGCCTCTTGCTGCCTCAACCTGTTTATTTTCGCCCATGGTTGCCTTTTTCTGTTTTGGTAGAGGAGCACAGCCAACAGCTCTTATTGCAAGACTGGTGGGGAAATGTCATGCTTTTAAGCTGAACAATTTGCTGCTCTCAAATTCTTCTTTGTTTTTTTTTGTGTGTGTGTGTGTTTTTAGTATTTATTTTAGTTATCTCTACACCCAGCATGGGGCTC
Organism: Hyaena hyaena; assembly: GCF_003009895.1. Taxonomy (NCBI): domain Eukaryota; kingdom Metazoa; phylum Chordata; class Mammalia; order Carnivora; family Hyaenidae; genus Hyaena; species Hyaena hyaena. Next base: position 1,194,189 of record NW_024080755.1, on the reverse strand, counting down.
AAACTCACAGCCCTGAGATCAAGAGCTGCATGCTTGGGGCTCAGTCGGTTGAGCAGCCAACTCTTGATTTCAGCTCAGGTCATGATCCCAGGGTTGTGAGATCAAGCCCCATGTCAGGGTGTGCACTGGGTGTGGAGCCTGCTTGAGATTCCCTCTCTCTTTCTCCCTCTGCCCCACCCTCTCTCTCTCTTAAAAAAAAAAAAAAGTCACATGCTCCCACTTAGCCAGCCATGTGCCCCTCCAGTTCTTCTTTGAAATGAAAGGAGGAATGAATGGATATTAGAGAGGCAGCTAGCAGCTTCTGCTGCAAGCATCAGCATGAGGCAAGAACAGGGTGTTACATGAGCATACAGCAGGGGGCCAAACCTAGGCTAGAAAGAGGCAGAGAAACTCTCCTAGAGAGGAATGCTTAAGTCTAGACTTGAGAGGCAGTGGTGGCCTACAAAGAGAAGAGGGAGGGAGCTTCAGGTGGAAGAAGTAGCATGTGCAAAGGCCGGGAGACAAGAGACATAGCAAGACACAGGGAGGAATCACAAGAAGTGCAGGAAGCCTGGCACACAGCCAGGAGCAGGGAGCCTGTTAGGGATGGCGTGGGATCTCAAAGCAAGGGCTAGATCACAACAGGCTTGAAGGACTGCTCTCAGGAATTTAGACTTCATCCAGAAGCCTACAGAGAGCTGTTGAAAAAAAATTAAGCAGGGAGAAGCTTAATTTGGCTTGGCTGCAGAGTGGTGAATGAAATGAGAGGCAGGTTGAAGGTGGGTAGACCAATTAGGAGGCAGTGGCAGGAATTTAGGTGAGAGATGGCAGTCGTCCAGAGTGGAGAAGCGTCAGGCGATAGAGAGAAGTGGGGTGGCTTAGAGAACGATTCATGGGGGATATAAATGCTGATTAAGACCTCATCTATCTTATAAGAATCTGATTATAGGTGATCTCTCCATTCTCTGGGTCAATGAACTTGAGTACCCTACAGTTTGCTTCTCCTGCATGACCTGTCTATTCATGGAACCATCCCCCCCACCCCCACCCATCTTCCCACTCACTCAACTGTAGAGCCTCAGTTGCTTTTGAGTACTTCCCCATTCACTTAATTTCCAACCAAATTCCACTGACTCTTCCTCTAAAATGTCTCTCAAAACCAACCTACTATGATTTCCTTAGTCTAGACCCTGATTAACTCTTGCTTGGATTCAGACAAAAGTCACCCATAAGTCTTGTTCTCCTTCATTACAAACCCTCTTGCAGTCTCTTAGCAGTTATGTCTTTAAAAGGACCGTGTTCATTCACACATCCACTCTTCTATCCCTCTCTCTCTCTCTCCATGCATCCATCCATCCCTCCCTTCGTCTATCCATCCATCCTATGAGCATGCTCCCTCATAGGTACTTAGGAGGCTGGGGATACAGAAACAAAAAAGCCATGGTCTTTGCTTTTGAGGAGTTCACAAGTAGACTTCAATTCAGAGCAAATAACAGGGAATCTCAGAACGTGTGTGGTAAGAAATGCTGTTTCCATGGTGACCTCCAAGTGCACTGAGGGCAACGGAGAAGCTCGTAACAAGATTTAGAGGAGGTCAAGAGTGAAGGGGCATGAACAGTCAAGGAAAGCTTCCTGGTAGAGGTGACACTCCTGTCTAAAAAGAGCCCAAGCAAGAGTTATTCAGGCGATGGGCACGTGGACCAAAGGGTGTTAAGGTCAGAAGGAAAAGCATTCATTTACATATCGACAAATATTTACTGAGTAATGACAAAAATAAGGGAAGTAAGATCACTGTGTGTTCAGGAGCCCACAAATGGGATTCCATATGGCTAATGAGCAGGCCATGATCAGGGTGAGGTGAACGAGGCACTCGCCTTGGGCACAAAATTTAAGGAGGTGCCAAAAAATCCAATCATGGAGATAAATAACATTTAATATAACATCTAAAAAGTAAAAATTAATATGAAATCTACAATAAGCAAAATATCAAGATTTTAAATAAAAACAGGCTCTGACAGTGCCATCCCAAGAAATAGTGGAACCTAAGACAAAATGAAAAATGTGAACCCCTATATATACATTTTCATGTATATTTAATGGCTAATTTATTCCAGAACACTAAAGTAGTTGACGATATCTCAAAAGTTTGAAAAGTAGGTACGTTAAAGTTCACATTAAGTCTAAATATTTTGTAACCCAAATAGAGTTTATCAAAATTTTACTTTCCTGGACTGAATGGAACCACATCTATCAATAATATCTTCAAAATCTACTTCTGGAGTAGCGAGAAAAAAGCTGAAGTATAAGCAAAGGCCAGATTACAAAGGCCATTGTTTGCCCTCCTAATGAGTTTGGATGGTATCCTAAAGGAATGTGGCCCTACAATGCAGGGTGTTGGGTTAGACAGCTTGTCCAAATCTCTGCTCCTTCACTTATTAAGTTAGTGACCTTTGGTACGTTGTTTATCTGCAAGTAAGTGTCTGTTTTCTCACCCTTAAACTGGAGATGATAGTACCTACCCCAAAGGGCAATTGGGAGAAAGTAAATGCTTCTGAAGTGTTTAGCACAGGGCTTCCCATTTACGATACTCTTGATGTATGAGAGACAATATTATAAATAAATATGGCTGTGGGGAACCATTGAAGGAATTTTAGCAATGAAGTGACAAGATCAGATTTGTACTGGAAAAGCTCACAACAGTGTGCAGAACGGTTAGGAGGCAAGACAGGCAGAGTGACTAGGGAGGAGGCACTGAGGAAGTAAAGTCATGTCAAGCGAGAGAAGGAGGGCTTGAAATAGGCTCTGGCGAAAGGGAGAGAGAAGTGGGGCCACATTTGAGATACAGTAAGGAGTGTAAAGAATGCGGGGGAGTGAGGAGGGCAAGCAAAGTTTGGATAGGTGGGCAGGCAACACAGAGGAAGAGCCAGCCTGAGAAGCCTGGTTGCAAGGTGAAGCAATTAGCTTTAGACTCAACTGAATATAACAGAAAATCGAGGCTGCTATGGTAGCTCCGAGAAGCCATCAAGGATGCAGGCATCTATCTGCTTTGTCATCTTTAGCATATGGCTTCCATCCTCAAGGTTACCTCAAGGTCCAAAACAACTGCTGGAGCTCCAAAAAATCGTGACTTTACTTTAGACAGCTGGAAGAAGGGACAAGAAGGGAGAGCAAAATGGTGTAGCTTACAGCTGAATCAATTTCCCTTGAGAGACTTCCGGAAGGTCCTACACAACAGTTCACACAGATCAGAAACCAGTCATGTGGACACATCTAATTCAAGGGAGATTGGGGAATAAGAGTCTTTTGTTTAGGTACATTGCCATTTGTGATAAAATGGGAGTTCTTTCGTTGAGGAAGAAGCGGAGAATGGACAATGGGCAGGTAACCAGGAGTGTCTACCGAAAGGGGGATGTTCAGTTTGGGTCAAGTTTAGTGGAAGATGTCCTCGGAATAGGCAGGAGAGAAGTGTAGCTAGAGCGGTGTGAGTTGAAGCCTTTGGAATCAATGTCATCATCCAAGTAAAGGATGTGGAATAAAAATAGAAGAGGGCAACCAGAGAATCGTGGAATCACTCACAATTGTATGGGCTAGTGAAGAAGTAGTAGCCATAAAAACCAAATCCAAACAAACAGAAACAAGAAAAAGGGACACACAAGAAGTCAGTTTTGTAGTGTTGAATTACTTGGGGTCCAAAATACTGCAGAGATTTTTAGAGGTCATCCAATGACACTCCTCTTCCTCACTTGAGTTCTGAACCGACAAAGAATGAGCATTGGTAACAAGTAGAGACTGATGAGGGTGATGAAGGAAAATGCCCAGTTGCTTTGAGGGCCCAGATGAGAACAAAGACCATGAGTTTATAGATGCAGAGGAGAGGAAGTAGATAGCTGAACTGGCTTAGGTTTTGCAGGTAGAGATAATGGAAAGAAAAGGAATAATGGTCTTGGCTTAAAAACCATTGGAGATTTTACAGACTGCAAAACAGAATCTAAACTTGCCTAGGCATTCAAACCCTCCCTAATACAGCTCAAGCCCACTTTACCATCTTACATCCATTTCTCCTCCCACCTTCTCACACCAGAGCTATTTATATCGCCCTCCAGCCATCCTGGTCCCAACTTCTCTAAATGGTTGGATTTCCAACTTCTGAGCTGTGGCCTCCTTCTAATTGAATGCTCTTCTAAAATCAAAAGCCAACAAAAATTCCATTTGCCCCAAGGAGTTCCTCTTCTTCCTCAGCCAACATTAAGTCTTCGTGCCCTGTTGGATTAGAATCATCCATTCATGCTCCTTCTCAGCCCTCTCCCCCACCCTTGGCAAAGTTATTCCATCCATCCGCAACCAGAAGAAGCAAGCTCCTTGGGCATAAATGGTTGGATCAGTAGAGCCCATCCTGGGTTTCTCTCCCAGCAACTGAAATTAAAATCGTGGGTCACATTTGGCATCAGGAACATAGGACCCTTTGGATCTGTGTCCAGAGCTGGTGCCTTCCAAAGCTGAGACTATGGGGGAGTAGAAGCCAAGAGCCCCTATGGAGGAAAAGGGCACAGACTTGCAGAGAGGTGTAGTGACCAGATGCTGGGTGAGGGTGAGGCCAGAGAAAACATGAGAGAGGGAAACTGCCCTCTCAATCCCAGGTTTCTGAGAGAGCCTCGGGTGAACATCTTGCAGCTGAGTTCCTGGAAACAGACCCATTTCCCCACAGGCCTGGATGGGATGGAGTGAAACATGAATCCAATTTCAGTTCAGTTAGCTTGAAGCAGTTTCTGTTCCTTGCGATCTATCATCCCTATCACTGAACCAGGAAGGCTGTCTTCCAGCAGTACATCAGGTACCGTCTCGTAACATCAGGTATGTAGGTGTGCAACTGCCTCCACCTGAGCCTGGCAGCCCTGAGGGCAGGAACTCTGTTCTATTCCTTCCATGTCCCCCAAGCCTGCAACACGCTGGATGCTGAACAATGGTCATTGGACTTGAATTCTGACAGTTCACGAAATGGTGCAATGTATTACTTGTTAGGCAATCATTCTGAATTTCTCGATGCTTCCCCCCTCCCCCCGTTTTGTGAAGTTTGCGTTATTTTATTTTTATTTATTTTTTTAAATAGTTTATTTATTTTTGAGACAAAGAGAGACAGGACATGAGTGGGGGAGGGGCAGAGAAAGAGGAAGACACAGAATCTGAAACAGGCTAGCTGTCAGCACAGAGCCCGATGCGGGGCTCGAATCCACGAACTGCGAGATCATGACCTGAGCTGAAGTCACATGCTTAACGACTGAGCCACCCAGGCGTCCCGAACTTTGTGTTATTTTAGAACATTTTTATCAAACTGGTTTTTATGCTGCTCACAAACCCTCCATCTTCACAGGATTTGCCTCTCTCATCCTATTTAGTGGTCACCAGAAAGGATTCAGACTTTAACAGCAAACGTGGCCCATGCCTCTCTCTAGTTGGGGGGAATGCTAGTCTTATAAGCACCCCATCTTGCAGTATTCCACTGCTTTTCCCCCATGAAATGGATACTTCCCATAACGGCTGTTGGGGCAGCTTAATTTCACTGATGTCATTTGAAACTCTATTAAAAGGTCAGGAGGCAGGCTAAATGCAACTTCTTCATTCAAAAACCAACTCAGAATCATAGATTTTCAGAGCTGGGGCCAAAGGTGCCTAGAGTTTCTATGAACTAGGATTGATTTTTTTTTAAAAGTTGCTAAATTTATATTCTTCCAGGGAATGCCATTACAAATAATAAGCTTCTATTAACACATCACTGCCTGCAATGCAGGTATCTTAACATAGAACCTTCTTGCTTCAAATGGCAATAGTGTAGAGATCAAGAAACGCTGGGTTGGCCGAATGACCTAGCAAAAGGCAAAAGAAACAAAGGTCCCATGTTGGTGAACATTTGCAGGCTGCAACATGGAGTGGGTTGGCCAGGTGGGTGTAATGGGGTCAGCCAGTCAGGGGCTGGACCCATTTCCCCACGGACCTGGATGGGATGGAGTGACAGGGCCTACACTTACAGACATTGTGATTTTTTATTAACTAATTTTTTTCAGAGAGAGAGAAAGAGAGAGAGTATGAGTGGGTGAGAGGGGCAGAGAGAGAGAGAGAGAGAGAGAGAGAGAGAGAGAGAATCTTAAGCAGGTTCCACACTCAGTGTGGAGCCCAATGCCGCGCTAGAGCCCATGACCCTGGGATCATGACCTGAGTCAAAATCAAGAGTCAGATGTTCAACTGACTGAGCCACCCAGGCACTCTGGACATTTTGATTTTTAAGTGGAATAAGGCACATGAGATGTTTAACACTGTGCCTGGCACATAGTTGATTCTCTAAAAATAGTATTATCCATGATAATATTATAATGACCAAAATTATGATAAGTGTTCGTTAGCCATATTTATTTGCTTGTTTATTTATTTTTGAGAGAGAGAGAGAACGCGCGAGGGGCAGAGAAAGGGAGAGAGGGAAAGTCTACGAAGGGCAGGCAGAGTGTGGAGCCCAAGGTGGCTCAGGCTCATCACATGTGGGGCTTGAACCCATGAACCATGAGATCACGAACCTGAGCCGAAGTCAGATGCTTAACCAACTGCGCCACCCAGGCGTCCCAAATGTTAGCCATTTTTAAAGGGAAAAAGCTCTTTATCTCCCCAACAGGTGTGCTGAGCTGCTTATTCATGGATTTGGAGCATACCTCTCACGGGACAAGTTTGCTGGGGGACCCAGTGACTGTGTGTAATGGATTGAGAAGGTTCAGGATTCCCAGAGGTAATCTGCAGAGTGAGGAGGAGGTAGCAGGAGGGTAGAAGAGGGGGGAGCTGGTGAGATGGTGAGCAACACTGTGGACTCACTCCAGAAAGATCACCAACTTTTCTTGTGGAGGCTACCGAGGAATACTTTAGGATGCAGGATGGGTCACGACACAGCTTGGGGATTTTGGATCTCAGTCATGTACACGAGCTATTCTTTTGCTCCAACTCCACCTCCAGCTTCTGTGACAGTCTTACAATATCACGTGGGTTCTGAATAAGGTTTTTAGTTGAAACTGAGGCAGGGTCCACACTTCCCCTCTGAGTTGAAACCGTGCAGAACCGAGACAGCAGTGCAGAGACGCGGGGCAAGGAGTCAGAGGCGACCACAAGAGAAGTTGCCAGAGTTCCCAGAAATCCTGGTAGGGCTTTGGCCTTCCATAGGATGTGGAATACGGGCTTCAGGCTTGGCTCCTCGGGAAGCACCTGCCTCCCATTCTCCCAGTAAAAGAGCCCTTCTGGCCTCACACCTGGATGTGACTAAGTTACATAGGCTTGGAGTTCGGTAGCTGCTCCAGCTGGGTCGAGATGGGGCGGAACTCTGTTTTTGTTCTAGACTCACCCAGATCCAAGACAATCACTAGCCGGAAGACCTTCCAGGGCTAGAGAGGGGCTGTGCTCTGGCCCTGAGTGCCACCCAGAGTCATCCTGACTTTTAGGAACGGCATCTCTGACCCCTGTAGGGCGCGGGGGTAGAACTGTTGTGGTAACCCTGTGGCTGGAGCCACATAAGCATTTATGATGTAAACAACAAAGTAGCCAGAGGACACATGGAGCGGTACTGTTCTGGGTAATCTGACTTCATTATTAACTCTATGGCTTTGGTCAAGGTCCTACCTTGTGCAAAATTCCAAGTCTTTCCTGACCCTTCTCCCGAATTCCCCCTTTCAACTCTAGCAATTTGGTTGTCACGTGACCAGGGGCTTAGGGATTCGTTTTAGACAAACCAGCCTCCGCCACACGACCCTAGGCAACTTTCTTTGCCCCTCTGGCCGTTGTTTGCGTCTGTAAAATAGATGGGGGCAGGGGCGCCTGGGTGGCTTAGTCGGTTAAGAGTCCAACTTTCGCTTAGGTCATGATCTCGCGGTTCGTGGGTTCGAGCCCCGCGTCGGGCTCTGTGCTGACTGCCAGCTCGGAGCCTGGAGGCTGTTTCAGTCTGTGACTCCCTCTCTCTCTGACCCTCCCCTGCTCACGCTGTCTCTCTCTCTGCTAGAAATAAATAAAACATTAAAAAAAAATAGATGGGGGATAACAGCAACTTCCTCCGGGATGGGCTAAATGCAGCAAAACACACGAGGGCTTAACACCCTGCAGGAGTTGGGCAGTGAGCCCTTACTCATCTTCCGATCATCTGACAAACTCATCTCGCTCCTCGACCCTGCTCCTGCTCGTTCCGGCTCTTTTACTTCGCTCTCATTTAAATCTGGAAAATCCACCTTGACGGTAAAGTTAGTTTGCATCTTCCGCCATTTTCCCGCGTCCCTCCTTCCCGGGCCCACCCTTCGCAGACGTAGAGCGTCCGCTGGTCGGACTGACGGTCAGCGACGGCGGTCTCTGAAGCAGTTCCGTCCTAGGCTCGGCCTGGGAAGTCTCCGAGCGGCCCGCCCAGATCGTCTGCGGCGCTGCCCTGCAGGGAAAGCCGCCGCCGGCGCATCTCTCCGGGGCGCGAGTGGAAGCGCCACGCTGCAGCAGAGGTAACAGGCCGGGACCGCGGCCAACGAGAGGGGGGATGGGCGCATCGGAAGGTAACGGGAGGCTCGGGAATCGAGAAGAACACGCCGCCCCATCTACGCCCGGCCTCCTTATCCTTAACGGGTGGCCCCCGCCCCCCCGGAGCAGGCCCGCGGCTCGCGAAGTGACAGCCACGTGGCTCGCGGGGGAATGGAATGTTGGCGTGGGGGGCGGGGCTGGAAGGGCGCCCGGGAGGTGAAGAGGGACCCGAGTACGCGCGCCCGGGCGCCGGCTGCCAGGCGACGCCGCCGGGAGCGAGCACGCCCCTGACGACACGCGCCGTTCGGCCAATGAGCGCGGGCCGGAGGGAGTGCCGGGCCGCCCCCTCCGTCCCGCCGCCGCCGTGGCCGCCGCCGCCGCCACAGCAGCCGCCTCCGGGAGCGTCGGAGGAGTCGCTGGTCGCCGCCGCGGGCCGGAGCCGCCGGACGAGGCCCGGGGAGCCGCTCGCGCTGACCCCGCCGCCCGATGTCCTCAAGATGGAGGCAGCGGGGGCGGCGACATGAAGAGAGCGGCGCTGTGGGCGCGGGAGCGGGGGCCCGGGCGGCCCGGGCGGAGGCGGTGCCGGGATGGGGCTGCTGCTCATGATTCTGGCGTCGGCCGTGCTGGGCTCCTTACTCACGCTGCTCACCCAGTTCTTGCTGCTGTACCGCAGACAGCCCGAGCCGCCGCCGGACGAGGCGGCCCGCGCGCGCGACGGCTTCCGCTACATCAAGCCGGTGCCGGGCCTGTCGCTGCGGGAGTACCTTTATGGCGGCGGCGGGGCTGAGGAGCCCTCCGGCGGGTCCCCCGAGGGCGGCGCGACCCCGGCCCCCGAGACCCCCGCCCCGCCGACGCGGGAGACCTGCTACTTCCTCAACGCCACCATCCTGTTCCTGTTCCGGGAGCTGCGGGACACCGCGCTGGCCCGCCGCTGGGTCACCAAGAAGATCAAGGTGGAGTTCGAGGAGCTGCTGCAGACCAAGACGGCCGGGCGCCTGCTGGAGGGGCTGAGCCTGCGGGACGTTTTCCTGGGCGATACCGTGCCCTTCATCAAGACCATCCGGCTCCTGCGGCCGGTGGTGCCCTCGGCCGGCGAAGAGCCGGACGGCCCGGAGGGGGAGGTGCTGCCCGCCGCCTCCCCCGAGGAGCTGGCCTTCGAGGCGGAGGTGGAGTACAACGGGGGCTTCCACCTGGCCATCGACGTGAACCTGGTCTTCGGCAAGTCGGCCTACCTGTTCGTCAAGCTGTCCCGCGTGGTGGGGAGGCTGCGCTTCGTCTTCACTCGCGTGCCCTTCACCCACTGGTTCTTCTCCTTCGTGGAGGACCCGCTGATCGACTTCGAGGTGCGCTCCCAGTTTGAAGGGCGGCCTATGCCCCAGCTCACCTCCATCATCGTCAACCAGCTCAAGAAGATCATCAAGCGCAAGCACACTCTGCCGAGTTACAAGATCAGGTGAGGGGGAGAGGGCGGGGGAAGGACGCCGGCACGGGTTGGTGGGGGGTGGGGGCAGCTGCCGGGGATCCGGGCCTGGGCGGGAGGCCGCCGCCTGCGTGGGACGAGAAGGGCAGAGGCTTATCCCCAGCTCCTGCTCTTCCGGGGATCTCCCCAACCCTGGCTGGGCAGGACCCTAGATCAAGGCAAGTGGTGCGCCCGTCTCTGCCCCTGGAGTGCAGGAGTGTGAGCCAGAGCCCTGCCCGCGTGTTGGTGGGCCGCCCAGGGGGCTGACAGCGTGCGGAGAAGCCGCATATTGAAAGTGGAAGGGCGGCCCCCCTAATCCCCTCCCCCCCCCCCCAGTCGGCTTTGGGACTGTTGAGAAACTCCCTCTATTGTGGCTTCTGCATCGAGGGCAGTTTTGCAGCATCACCTTGGCCACGTTGAGAAATTGTTCCTGGACACAAAGTACGGGGGAGAGGAGTGTGCCGCTAGCCGGAGGCTGTTACATTTTGCGACTGCAGGCCACTTTTGCAATGGCGCTTTGGCAACTTTCAGGGCAGAGGTGTGGTGTGTGTTGTAAAGGAATACATTACCGCAGCAACTTGAAAACCAGTTGAGGCCCTATACCCAGTGTAGCTAGCTCCCTGTAGATTTGGCGTTAATGCCACCCGCCCCCTTTGGAGGGGGCTCTGTAACGCAGACCTAGACTCTGCGCCTCTCCTGTCAACTCTGGATGTTAAGTTTTGCCAACAGCACCTGAGGTCGCCTTGCTGAAGGAATTTGAAGGATAGCGATTTTAGCCTTTTAAAGCTCTCCTGGATCCAGTGGCTTCATTTGATGTAGTATCCTCTTCTGATTGATGGGCAAGGAAGTTTTGTAGGAGTAGGGGATTCATCTACTCTGGTTTGTTGGAGCAGAAAGGGTCGTACATGGCTTTTCTAAATCAGCTGTCCTCTACTTTGCTGTTCATGAAAATGTTTGACTCTTGGATTTTGTCCTTTCTCGTAAAACTGTGTCCATCTGGTATTTGCCTTACCTAGTGCCTTTTAGTGGAAGTTGCATATTTCTGGTTCACTAATTTTCTTGCACGGTGTCAAGCAACAGTGACCCAGGTAATCCAGAGATATTTTATGTGTGGGTTTGATATGGGTTATTGACTTGTGTGTGTGGCACATACAGCTCCCTAATTATGTTTTGTTTAGGCTTACAGCCCAGAGTGACAGCTTAAAACTGTTGACTGGCAGGAGACATTTACTTTGTCATGGAAATATTTCCATAGATCTGCACAGGGTGGCGAGCTGGTGGTTCACTGTGTCTGATTTCCTATTCTGTGAAGTAGAATGTACTTTATGAAACCAACTCTTTAACTCTGGAATGTAAGTGGCTAAATTATAAATGAGTTCTAGTGTTTAACCAGTGAGGTGTTTATTTATAGCAGTGTGTTGCTAAGAAAGCCTTGAGATAAAGTCACAGATTTTGGTATTCTATCTCAACTTCAATTCTGATGTGTTTTGGGTAACTTTCAGATAATAAAATTTGACTAAGTTATTGTTTGGGGGTTATTTGCAGATTAGCCAGTGGCAATGAGGTTGGATATCATTTTAGTTTTTTTTTTTTTAATATGAACTTGGAATTCAGTTAAATCTGAAGGAAATTACGAATAGCAGTTATGGAGACCTTAGTAGGTTTATTGCTTTGAAGGCACTTCATCATCTGTATCCTTGAATAGCATCACCACCTAATGTACGGCAAACTTACTGTATTGCTTTCACTTACTGTATCTGAAGGGATTCTTTAAAAACATAGCATGTGTTTGGTTATAGATGAGAGTTCCAGTTTTAAACCTTATACTTTAAATGATCAGCTTCAGAAATGTACACATTCGCACTCTTTGTATCAGAAGGCATTTCAGTGGTCAGTCAGTAAATACTGCACAGGACAAATCACTCACTGCACTTGTACACCTACCATGTGCTTATCGTTGTTTTAAGTGTTAGGGCTTCAATACTGAACAGCCTTAACCCTCATGGAGCCTAAAGTTTAAAGAGCACTTAATTAGCAGTACTTAATATGACTTAACTAGAATGTGCTCAGTGGGAGTTGGGGTTTGAAGTAACAGCAGCTGATTTTAGTTTAGTAAAAGAAAATAATAGAAGTGTGAGGATGGAAAGGGCTACTTTAGAAAGTGTTGAGTTCTCTTGTCTATGTAGCTCTTCTGCCAGAAGTATTTTAAACTACTGAGGTTGTGGAGCGGATTCAAATTTCAGTTAAGAGAATGAATTAAAAGACATTTAGAATGTATCACAATTCTCACAAGGAGAAGTAAAGTAGCTAGTGTTTACCCTTTTATACAGATGATGGAGAAGTGCTGTAAGAAGTTAAACTTGCTTAAAGTCACACAGCTGTCAGGTAGGGAAACCCAGCCCTCATAAAGACAGAACTGCCTCTTTCCTTCAACTCTGTCATCTTGTTCTTAAGGTATTGTGTTTTGTGGGGTTTTTTTAGTATGCTATCAAGATAACATATGTGGAGGTACCTTTACAAATTAACCGAGAACTCAGAGAAGAATGTAACTACAGATTTTTTTTTACTTAAATTGGAATTTTTTTTTAAAGTTTATTTTTGAGAGAGAGAGAGAGACAGAGAGCTGGTGTGCACACGTGGGAGGGGCAAACAAAGAGGGACAGTGAGAATCCCAAGCAGGCTCCCAGCGATCATGACCTGAGTGGAAATCAAGAGTCAGACGCTCTGCTGACTGAGCCACCCAGGCACTCCTCTTAAATGGGATGTTCGATTAAATTGGATGTTTGAGAGCAGATCTTCAAAAAGGTTAAATCTTTGGGTGCTGCTGCACATAGTATTTCTACTTTAATCCCTTCTAATTTTTAATCTATTTTGTTTCCAAAAAGAAGGTCTGCTGTTTTATCCCTTAGAGCCATCTAATCTACTTAGAGCTAAAGCAGTAAAGAATATTGTATTGAGTCTTAAGACCCTTTGGCACTTTTATAGCAGACATCCTTGCCAATTAACATTATAGTCACTTCCCCCCTCCTTTATCTGTTTTTCCATTTCATGTTGCTGAAGTGAAGGTGGCCCACCAGGAATGCCAGTTCCTAATGTCTCAATCTAGAGATTCAAAGTTTAGATGGTCACTAGATTATAAGGATTGCTATGATTAACCCTTCATTTTACCCGACTAACACAGTTTGTAAAACATTATAATATTTTTTAAAAGATGAGTTATATGTATACATTTTCTACATATTTCTACATTTTCTAGTTTTACTGATATAATTCTAAATTCATTTCCCTCAAATGTTCATTGTTTTGATTTTTTTCCCCTAAAATGTATACTTTACAATAGTAAATTAAAGTAGTAGTACTTTTTTAAAAATTAGTCCAAAAATTAGTCTTCAGGAGAGAAAGATTACCACCAATATTTCTGACTACATGGAGAATCCGTCTTCAGCACGAAATCTGAGTGATAATCAGGGGAGTTTAGAATTTGGGGGTCAAACAGTTGAGATTCTTCCTGATGCTTTTGTTCCTCAAGTATTATTGCTGTGTCTTAGCACTAGTTGCAGACTAAAAGGCCAAATTCAGTTTGCAGGTGCTTTTTATTCGGCCTCACTGTATTTTTGTTTCTTGATTGCCAGTATTTAAAAATGGAAGATTTTGGGGGCCCCTGGGTGGCTCAGCTGGTTAAGCGTCCAACTTTGCCCCCGGTCATGAGTTTGAGCCCCATGCTGGGCTCTCTCCTGTCAGCACAGAGCCCTCTTCGGGTCCTCTGTCCCCCTTGCTCCGTCTCTGCCCCTCACCATTCTCAAAAATAAATAAACATTGAATAAGAATAAAAATAAAAATGGATTTCTGGCTTCTCTTAGGAAACTGTGGAAGGTCTTGTTACACCTGGCCTGCATTCCTTCTAGCAGTAACAGGATGGGGAGAGAGGTCTGGGAGCAGCTGCAGGAAGTTCTTATGTTTAGTCTTTAGTCCCCGCCCACTTGCTAATGGTACTTGCCTGGCATCTTGTGAATTTGACTCTCCCTAAAGCGAGCAATACTGTTCATAATCAGTGAAAATGGGAAGAGTTAATAGCTGGATAGTAAAAGGTGATTATTTTTACCCTTCTTTAAACATTATTATCTTTCAAGGGACTTTTATGGAGCAATTTTATTTTATAAAGGGCATTGATATGTTAAATTAAAAAAAAATCATTCTACCAGAAACTTTTAAAAAACACATGGAGCATTTTCTGTTTGTGCAGGACAGTGATAGTAAGTACATAGTGGCTGCTTTTCACTGGAGTTTGGTGGGTTTTTGCTTTAGTGTGGAATAGGTGATTAACTATGGAAGCATATACTTCTCTGATGTGCAAATAAGGGGACATCTACTTAGTGATATTTGAATTTAGTGAATGCATGTGGAGCAGTTATTTGGGGGAAAACTTCACTCTTCAAGTTCATGGAATATCTTCTGAACATGACTGTTTTTGTCATAACTGTTCTGTTCTTTTACTCCTGAAAAGCATTCTGCTATATATTTGTGGAAATTTTTCAAATGTTCCTACTGACTAGAGACCAAAGGACCGGCCTGTATTTAGTTAAGTAGAGCTTTTTAGCATGTTTATATTTACCTATATCTTCCCTAAAAATACCATTAATTTCAGAGGACTAAATTAGGTTTGGCCTGGAAAGCCTCATACTGTGTAATGTGGTTTGTAATTGAATTTCTTTTTCGTTTGTCTTCTGAGATGAAGAAAAACATATACGCTTACTGTTAATTATAACATTTTCATTTTACTGGTTATTTGAGGAAAAGATGGTTTTGAGTAATCATGTCTTAAAAACTTTCAAAGTAAATTCACTGAAAGCTGACAAAATCATTTGTAAGGTGTAATGTCCTGTATTTATTCACTTTTTCTTTCATACTTTTTCTCTATATGGACAACTTTTAAAAGGTGTCTGAGGCTAGAAAATAACTTGAAAATAGCTTAGTGATTGTAAGAATCATAGTTTTACTTAATATCAATTAGTAGGAAATATAGCCTTTGATTCTTGGGGAAAGTACAGACAAGGACATTATTGTATCACTCTAGCTGCTCTGGAATAATGATGTAGTAGCTAATTATCTATTGTGCTTTTTCTTTTACTGCTGCTCAGATGAATATTTCTATATAAATAGAATTGAAGAACTGTTGTCTTAGATAAATAAAATTATTTCTAAAATACTTAATTTTCAGGGATGCATGGGTGGCTGAATCAGTTAAGTGTCCGACTTCGGCTCAAGCCATGATAATCATGGTCCATGAGTTTGAGCTCTATGCTGACAGCTGAGAGCCTAGAGCCAGCTTTCGATTCTGTGTCTTCCTCTCTCTCTGTGCCCCTCTCCCACTCACTCTCTCAAAGATAAACAAACATTGGGGTGCCTGGGTGGCTCAGTTGGTTTAAGTGTCTGACTTTGGTTCAGGTTTGTGGGTTCAAGCCCTGCGTCGGGCTCTGTGCTGACGGCTCAGAGCCTGCAGCCTGCTCTGGATTCTGTGTCCCCCTCTCTCTCTGCCCCACCCCCACTTGCATTCTGTCTCTCAAAAATGAATAAACGTTAAAAAAAATTTTTTTTTAAATAAATAAACATTAAAAAAATTAAAATACTTATTTTCAGTAACTGTTTCCTGAAGACTGTCCTGCCTTTATATGTGGTGAAGGATAAAAATGATTATAACATTGTTAGTTGGTTAGTGTTTCTGGAGAAAACAAAGAACAGTGGAAGCTCATTATAATGGCATTTTGGATATATTTGAAACCTTCAGTTTTGTGAGGAAGGGGAGGGATCAGTGTCTCTGCTGATGACTTTGTGCTGTATAATATTTTGTGACCTTAATGTCCTTGGTATGACTAAGTATACTCCAGTTAATGCTGGTTTTACTTCTTGCAAGTTGGGTTTTCTTAAGCTTCTTTGAATTATTGTGATCTAGGCATTTATAACTATTTAGATGGAAAATAATGTATTGATAAATGTTTGCTCTAGAAATTTGATTCACACACTGAAGGGAGAAGAGTAATTATGAGGAGACTGCTAGTCTCGTCAGTCACGTGCAGGTTTGCTGGCTGACCAGGAAAACTCCGATTGGTTCCTGGAAATAGAGCGGATCATTATAAAGTAGATTGTATGGGAGGAGCTTGCCTGCTGATCAAATACTTAATATTGACTTACAAATGCTATTAATGACCATCATATGAGGCAGAGGCAAGAGTCATAAAATCATTTTGCTAAACTCTATGCCAGGTATTGTGTGGGCAGTTCCATTCACTTGCTGCCTCACTTACTAGTTAAAACTACTTTATGGGAGAGTTTAGTATCTCATTTTTTACATATGTGGATGCTTGAGACTTAAGAGGGGATTAGTGACTTTCTTGAAGTCCGGGGCGGGGGAGGGGGAAGAAGCCTGGACTCCCAAAGGCCATGCTGGGTGATTTCTGCAGAGATCTCTAAAAGAAGCTGGCGTTTGGCCTGTGAGTTAAGAATGGTTTCTACATTGTAAACTTCACATTGAAGTTTGTTCAAAGAAGACTATGAGACAGACCATATGCACCCACAGATTCTAAAATAAAAACTCTCTGGCTCTTTATTTTAAAAAAGTTTGCTCTAAACTCTTAAAAAAATACTTATAAAACAAGACAAGAATTATGCTTTAAATGCCTACAGAGAAGGAGCAGATGTACATATATGTTGAAAAGTGCTTTTAAGCCTTTTTTTGAGGGTTTTATTTTTTTGGAAAGCTAATGAGAACTGTGGCTCTCTGAGGAAAAATGCTTAAACAGATTTTTGTTTATGAAATTTATAGTCCCCTCAAAACCTGTCTAGAGTCCTTAGATTCCAGGTTGAGTTGTAAGCACAAACAGGTACAACTTTGTTGCTATAAGTATAACAAACTATAAACATTAAGCACTTTAATAACTTTGTTGGCCTTCTTAGAAGGCATATAGGAGTCATATGGTTCAGACATTCTTGAAAAACTTCTTTTTAATGAATATAATTTATTGTCAAATTGGCTTACATACGACATCCATTGCTCATCCCAACAAGTGCCCTCCTCCATGCGCATCTCCCATTTTCCCCTCTCTCCTGCTATCCAACCTTAGTTTGTTCTGTGTGTTTAAGAGTCTCTTCTGGTTTGTCTCCCTCCCTCTCTGTAACTATTTTTCCCCCTTCCTTCCCCCATGGTCTTCTGTTAAGTTTTTCAAGATCCGCATATGACTGAAAACATATGATATCTGTCTTTCTCTGACTGACTGACTTCACTCAGCATCATACCTTCCAGTTCCATCCATGTTGCTGCAAATGGCATGATTTCATTCTTTCTCATTGCCAAGTAGTATTCCATTGTATATTTTAACTACATTTTTTTTATCCATTCATCTGTTGATGGACATTTAGGCTCTTTCCATAATTTGGCTATTGTTGAAAGTGCTGCTGTGAACATTGGGGTACATGTGCCCTTATGCATCAGCACTCCTGTATCCCTTGGGTAAATTTCTAGCAGTGCTGTTGCTGGGTCGTAAGGTAGGTCTGTTTTGAATTTTTTGAGGAACCGCCACACTGTTTTCCAGAGCAGCTGCACCAGTTTGCATTCCCACCAACAGTGCAGGTGGGTTCCTGTTTCTCCACATCCTCGCCAGCATCTGTAGTCTCCTGATTTGTTCATTTTAGCCACTCTGACCAGTGTGGGGTGGTATCTCAGTGTGGCTTTGTTTTGTATTTCTCTGATGATGAGTGATGTTGTGCATATTTTCATGTGTCGGCCATCTGGATGTCGTCTTTGGAAAAATGTCTGTGCATGTCTTTTGCCCATTTCTTCACTGGATTGTTTTTTGGGTGTTGAGTTTGGTAAGTTCTTTGTAGATTTTGGATACTAGCTCCTTATTCGATATGTCATTTGCAAATATCTTTTCCCATTCTGTTGGTTGCCTTTTGGTTTTGTTGATTGTTTCCTTTGCAGTGCAGAAGCTTTTTATTTGAAGCTTTTTTTTTTTTTGAGGTCCCAGTAGTTCATTTTTGCTTTTAATTTCATTGCCTTTGGATATGTGTTGAGTAAGAATTGCTGCAGCTGAGGTCAAAGAGGTTGTTACATTTCCTAAAAAAACTTCTATCCAAGAAAGTGTAACCGGCCTCTTTTTTTTTCTCCTCATAGTAAAATTCCGTATGGCAGCTGAGACTTTTTGAATCAGTTATTCAGTAAGAATATCTGACATTTCAAGTTAAAGTTTCTGCCACTCAATACCATGTTTAGAAGTTAAATACTGACGTTACAATTCTTCCCTATCACATTCTTATTTTCTCAGAACAGTGTCACCAGGAAACAAGGGCTGTTAAATCCCTTTGTTCCATCTCTGGGGTCCTGGGACTTAGCAGCACTTTTGGCCTGGCGTCAGAGCACATTATCCTTCACTAGAGCTGAAGCAACCACCTAGTTATTAGTAGAAGTTTTACAGAAGTTTAGTTTGAAAATATTTCTTGCCAAATTGCCAAGACTTGCATAAAACCACATACTTACTGTAGTTGTAGGGAAGAAGGAAGTATAGGTGTTAATTACCTACCTTCAGATGAGTAGAACCGCAGGTGGTAAGTAGAGACTGCCACTACTATGGAATTATTTTATTCTTTTGAGTTGAGGCCATAGAGAAGTACTTAAGTTGTCTGTTCCAGTCCATAGAGCTTTGGGGTGATGTGTGCCTGTCTGACTTTAGCACTCTCCTAAGCAAGAGCCTTCTCTTTCCTTGTTTCAGTTTTCATATCTGTAAAATGGAAATGGAAATAGTATCTATCTAATTGGAGATATGAAATGTCACATATAGGACACCTGCTGAATAAACATATCTTCCATTTGGTAACCAAGTGAATATATACATTTATTGATTATCCCGTATCTGTCAGATATTTTACTAGAGATATGTCAGACATTTACTAGGTAACACATTAAACTTTTTCCCCTTTCAAAGGTATGTATGGGACTAACTCATTCACCACTTTATTTCACTCCTGGCCGTGTCTCCAGCTCTGACCTTATCTTCTGTAACTCTTCCTTTCACTGAGTCTGTTCTGGCCTCCTGGCTCTCCTCACATCCAACCATGTGCCCATCATCAGGGCTTTCCTGGTTTGTCTTCAGGAATGTTTTTCCCACAGATGGCCAAAGAGCTCACAACATCATTTTTCTTGTCCCTGCCTCAGTATCGTCTTTTGACCATCCCATATAAAAAAGCACATTAGCCCTTTAAATGCAGAACTTTTTTTGTGTGTACAAACTTTTTATTGACGTGTATGAGTGTGTGTGTGTTTGTGTGTATGTGTGTATAGATAGAAACTGTCCAGATCCTAAGTGTATGCTTGATAGATTTTCACAAAGTGAACTCAGCTATGTAACTGAAGTGCTGGAATTTTGAGTTCAGTCTAAAGAATTCTGTGGGCGCATGGGTGGCTCAGCCGGTTGAGCATCTGACATCAGCTCAGGTCATGATCTCACGGTCCACGAGTTCAAGCCCCACATCGGGCTCTGTGCTGACAGCTCAGAGCCTGGAGCCAGCTTCAGATTCTGTCTCTCCCTCTCTCTGTTCTCCTCCCCAACGCATGCTCTGTCTCCCTCTCAAAAAAAAAAAAATTTTTTTTTTTAAAAAAGAATTCTGTATCCTTTGAGTTTCTTAAACAGATGTACAGAACATACTTTAACCTTTTCTTTTTAAATGGTGGAAGGTTGTCATTATAAACACAGGCTGCTACTTTGTAACCTAAATTCTGATTGTAGAATCAGTATTGAAGAGGAGTGTCTCCTCTCTTTACACACACACACACACACACACACACACTCCATACTACATCACACCACACATGCACACAAATTTTGCTGATTAAAGTCTCCAGCAGTTCACAATTCCGAGTTGAGGTCTGTTGGGCACCTATTTCCACATGCAAACAAAAACAAAACCTGAACATGTTTGCAACCTTTTCTGACACTCCAGAAGCTGTGACGTTTAATTTCATAGTCTTGGGAAAGGTCACTATAGATGAACTGTAAATGGTCCTTTCCTTTGACTGATAAAGAATAACAAAACCGATTTTCACTGGTCTGGTGCTTAATTTTTTCATGAAACCAGCAGACTCCTTTCGAACATGTCTTTCTTCTCTAATCAGCGCATTGGGTATTTATGCCCATGAATTCTTCATGTATTGTCTGGAGAATGGAGGTGGTGATATGGTCAGTGGAGTATTGAGATGTGTGTTCTTTGGTTTGCCTTTCTTTGAGAAAAGAGCTAGAAAATGTTCCATTGCCCAGCATAATTCATTCTTGTTGGTATATACTTAAAAACAAGGATACTATGCTTAGCCCAATAAAACGTTTTGATTGGGTGTTTTGCTTTGTATTAAGTACCTATGTGCATACTTGGTTCATTGGCAAGGTGCATGACAGTCAAACAGGTATTTGTGACCTCGGATGTTTAGAAGCTGTTTCTCTTAGAATCAAGTCTCATATCCTATATAATCTGCAATTATAAGTGACTATTGTTTTTTGCTGTGAAATCTTAAATAGTAACAATGACATTATTTAGTAGCTGGCTACAAGAATGTATATTTGAAAGAATAACTGTGCTCTGTTCTTAGATACAGCTGTTTCATTTAGGCATTAATATCTTCTAAATAGTGTATCTGGTGTTTGTGTTACACGCTTGCTCTCCTTTTCACACAATAGCCTTTCATGTGTACTAGATTATACTCCTACTCATTACTAAAGATGATTGTGGTTGTCATTGCTGACTACACAGTCTTGCTACCTTAGTTATTTGGTCAAGCAAATTAATAATTTAGAGCTTTTAGTTCTGTGAAACTTGGTGTGGCTGAAGTAAGAGCCCTTCTATTATAGCTAATTTCACTGAATGATAATCGTTTTTATAATGCACCAAAAACCTTATTTGGTTCTTACTATTAGGTATAATCTGTAAGATTTAGGACAGATGATGTTTGGTCTTTTCTAATATTTGGAAAAGTTGCTAGTTCTCAGTAGTTAACTTTGGGTTTTAATCAGGACTAAATTGCAAATGGTTAACATAGGAAGAATTTAAATGCTTGTAGCAAACTATGTGTCCTTCATTAACTAATACTGGAGTAGTAGATAGTACTTCAGGTATTCTGAAAATAGTGAGGTGTAAGGAGAAAATTCCTGATAGCCTTAGTCTGTAATAAAGCCCATGAATACAGTTTGTCTAAATTTTAGTAAATTATTTATTTAAAATATTTGAGTAGGTTATTCAAAATGTTTGGGATTCCTAATGCTGTAGATTTAGGGTTTGGACTCCATTATTCTGAAAATCATGCGAGTCAAAAGCCTTTATTAGACCAGACTCTCTGGTATTACCTGTTGGAGCCTTGGGGATACTCTGTGCTCGTAAGGTTTCTCTGGAAAGTAGCTCAGCCTCTTTGCCCTGAAACAGGATGAGAGGACTGGGAACTTCTGTTTTATTTCTGAAATTATTGTTGATTTGTTGACTTTGTGTATCCTTCAGCAAGTCTTACAACTTGTTATTTTAAGACTGAATGAAAATTAGAGTTGTTAAAATTTTTAGAAAAAATTATGTAATTATGAGGTGGCATTATTATTCACTGATCAGTTATTTCTGCAGAGGTCTCACGTACAGATTTCTCTCAAATATACAGGTACAAATCATCTTTCTAAATTTTTTTAATGTTTTATTTATTTCTGAGAGAGAGAAGCAGCGTGAGTGGGAGGGTCAGAGAGAGAGAGGGAGACACAGAATCTGAAGCAGGCTCCAGGCTCTGAGCTGTCAGCACAGAGCCCGACACGAGGCTCAAACCCACGAACTGTGAGATCATGACCTGAGCCGAAGGCAGACGGTTAACCAACTGAGCCACCCAGGTGCACCTAAATCATCTTAAAAATATTTAATAAGTAAAAAAAAAAAATTTAATAAGTTCCAACTTTGGGTAAGGGAAGCATGGATACTGATAATATTGAAACCATTTATACATCAGAATATGCTTTGCTACTTTTATTTGGAAAGAGAAAATTAGGAGAAAGCTAAACAGTTATAACCTTAAAGTATTTACTTTCTCCTCGTTTCTCTTGTTTAGATCTTTTGCTATTCTTCATGTTTTGAATGAAGTTTTTGTCTGTTTGATACATCTAAGAAGATCTGACCTCTGTTTTATATACTTAATTGTTCATGTTTTTATCAGAGTAGAGAGGTGATAATTTTGCTTTAAGATGTTTTTGCTTCATCCACTAGACTTAAGAAGGATTCAGTTTACCCCATAAATGTTTGATACTATCTTTGTCCAGGGCACTATACATTGCAGAGAGAATTAGTGGTAAGAGGGAATAACTAAAACAATCCTTCCTTCAATTTTTTTCCCAAAAACATGGAGTCTAAAGAACACCCTACTAAAGAACGAATGGGCCAATCAGGCAATTAGAGAAGAAATTAAAAAATATATGGAAACAAATGAAAATGAAAATACAACAATCCAAACTCTATGGGATGCGGCAAAGGCAGTCCTAAGAGGAAAGTACATTGCACTCCAGGCCTATGTCAAGAAATTAGAAAAAGTGCAAGTGCAAAATCTAACAGCTCGCCTAAAGCAACTAGAGGGAGAGTGACAAGAGCGCCTCAAACCTAGTAGAAGAAGAGAACTAGTAAAAATCATGGCAGAAATTAATAATATAAAATCCAAAGAAACAGTTGAACAGATCAATGAAACCAAAAGTTGGTTTTTTGAAAAAATAAACAAAATTGACAAACCTCTAGCCAGGCTTCTCAAAAAGAAAAGAGAGAGCACCCAAATAGACAAAATCATGAATGAAAATGGACTTATTACAACCAACCCCTCAGAAATACAAACAATAGGGAATACTATGAAAAATTATATGCCAACAAATTGGACAACTTAGAAGAAATGGACAAATTCCTAAACACACACTCACTACCAAAATTCACACGGGAAGATATAGAAAACCTGAACAGACCCATCACTAGTGAGGAAATCGAATCAGTTATCAAAAAATCTCGCAACAAATAAGAGCCTTGAGCCAGATGGCTTCCCTGGGGAATTCTACCAGACATTTAAAACAGAATTAATACCCATTCTTCTCAAACTATTCCAAAAAATAGAAATCGAAGAAAAACTTCCAGACTCATGAAGCTAGCATCACTTTAATTCCCAAGCCAGACAGAGACCCAGCAAAAAAAAGAGAACTACAGGCCAATATCCTTGATGAATACGGATGCAGAAATCCTCAACAAGATACTTGCAAATTGAATTCAACAGCACATAAAAAGAATTATCCACCAAGATCAAGTGGGATTCATTCCTGGGTGACAGGGTTGGTTGGTTCAGTATTCACAAATCAATGATACATCACATCAACAAAAGAAGAGGTAGAAACCATATGATTAGATGCAGAAAAAGCATTTGACAAAATACAACATCCCTTCTTAATAAAGACCCTCGAGAAAGTTGGGATAGAAGGAACTTCCTTAAACATCATCAAAGCCATCTATGAGAAACCCTCAGCCAACATCATCCTCAATGGGGAAAAACTGAGAGCTTTCCCCCTGAGATCAGGAACATGACCGGGATGTCCACTCTCATTACTGTTGTTTCACATAGTCCTGGAATTCCTAGCATCAGCCATCAGACAACAAAAGGAAATAAAAGGCATCGGAATTGGCAAAGAAGAAGTCAGACTTTCCCTTTTTGCAGACGACATGATACTCTACACGGAAGACCCGACAGACTCCACCAGAAGCCTACTAGAACTGATCCAAGAACTCAGCAAAGTTGTAGGGTACAAAATCAATGTACAGAAATTGGTTGCATTTTTATACACCAACAATGAAGCAACAGAAAGAGAAATCAAGAAACTGATCCCATTCACAATTGCACAAAAAAAAAAAACATAAAATACCTAGGAATAAACCTAACCAAGGATGTAAGAGATCTGTATGATGAAAACTATAGAAAATTTATGAAGGAAATTGAAGAAGACACAAAGAAATGGCAAAACATTCCATGCTCATGGATTGGAAGAATAAATATAGTTAAAATGTCATTACTGCCCAAAGCAATCTACACATTCAATGCAATCCCAATCAGAATTGCACCAGCATTCTTCTCAAAGCTAGAACAAACTATCCTAAAATATTTACGGAACCACAAAAGGCCCCGAATAGCCAAAGTAATATTGAAGAAGAAAACCAAAACGGGAGGCATCACCATCCCAGACCTTAGCCTCTGCTACAAAGCTGTCATCATCAAGACAGTATGGTATTGGCACAAAAACAGACACATAGACCAATGGAATAGAATAGAGAACTCAGAATTGGACCCACAAATGTACAGCCGACTAATCTTTGACAAAGCAGGAAAGAGCATCCCATGGAAAAAAGACAGCCTCTTTAACAGATGGTGCTGGGAGAGCTGGACAGCAGCATGCTGAAGAATGAAACTAGATCATTTTCTCACACCATACACAAAAATAAACTCAAAATGGATAAAGGACCTGAACGTGAGACAGGAAACCATCAAAACCCTAGAGGAGAAAGCAGGAAACAACCTCCTTGACCTCCACCGCAGCATTTTCTTACTTGACACATCCCCAGAGGCAAGGGAATCAAGAACAAAAAGGAACTATTGGGACCTCATCAAGATTAAAAGCTTTTTAAATCTAGTAGTGAGAAACAGTGTACTTAAAGTAAGATAACAGGCTAGAACTTAGAATTTAAGAAGAATTGCCTTGATAGCTCTTAACTTTTTAACTCTGTGGTTTTCTTTTTTTTTTCTTTTCTTTATTTGAGAGAGAGAGATGAGAGCAGGAGCCAAGGAGGGACAGAAAGAGAAGGAGAGAGGGTGAATCCTAAACAGGCTCTGAGCTGACAGTGAAGAGCCCAACATGGGGCTTGAGCTCATGAACCATAAGATCATGACCTGAGCTGAAACCAAGAGTCACACTCTTAACAGACTGAGGCACCAGTTGCCCCACTTAGTGGTTTTCAAAGTGTGATTTGGGAACCGCCTTGCATCTCCAAGATCCGTACAGAAGGAGTCTGCCATGTCAAAACGATTCTCATGATAATATAGAAGTGCTGTTTGCCTTTTCAGTCCCATTCTCTCACAAGTACACAGTGGTGTTTTCTAGAAGTTATATGATGTGTGATGACATCACCACCTGGACAGCTGATGGAATGTGAACTTGTGTATTCTTGTATTTAAAAGTGTTATTTTTAATTTCTAATGTGGTAGATGTCTGTATAACCCACATAAACAGTGGGTCTTTGAAGTCCTTAGTAATTTTTTAAATGTGTAGGGGTCCTGTGATCAAAATATTTGAGAACTGCTACTCTATTCTGAAATGTATTTTTACCATTTGTAAAGGAGTTAACCCTATTGCCTCACTTTCTGAGTCAGCATTTTTTTTAATGTTTATTTTTGAGAGAGAGAGATAGAGCACAAGCAGGAAAGGGGCAGAAACAGAGAGAGAGACAGAATCCAAAACAGGCTCCAGGCTCTGTTAGCACAGAGCCCGACGTGGGGCTCAAACTCAGGAACAGTGAGATCATGACCTGAACTGAAGTTGGGCACTCAACCAACTGAGCCAACCAGGCGCCCCTCTCCCCCCTCTTTTTTTAATGTTTATTTTAGAGAGAGAGACTGAACACAAGTGGGGAAGATCTGAGTCAGCTTTAATGAACATTACAGTGTTTTCATTCGATTTATGGTATTTACATCTTGGTATTGTGAGGAGCACAGATCTGAGTGGATCTGTTGCAGTTATGATTGTATCATTGTGATCACAGAAAGCCACTTGAACTTCCTCATCCTTCTTTTCTTCATATGTAAAATAAGACTTATAATGGAATACATTGTTTTGGGTCATGAGCGTCAGGGATGTATGTGAAAGTATTATATAATTTATAGACATGCTAGAAACCAAAAAAATAGTAATCTTTCTATTCTCTTACTCAAAAGTATATGTTGGGGGAGCTGGTAGAGAGGAGTGGGGGTTTGGATTTGAGGACAGTTCTTTTCATGGTTTCCTTTTTTTTTTTTTTTTCAGCTTTATGAAAGCTGAGAATTTTAGTTTTATTTGTCATAGGCTATGGTAAGGGACCTTCACTTTGTGAGTTGTGATGAACATAAAAAGATACGAGATTTATCAGACATGGTCAAGAGGATTACTTTGGTTCCCTGAGCAACTCATCTCATTTGATACTTTATCTCTAGTGCATAGGATATCAGTTAACATTGACTCACCTTTGAGCCACCAGCTGCTGAGCTCTATTATGAGGGGCCTGTGGGCTCTGTGATCACTCTTTTTGTTCCGTGTATATATAAAACTACAGCAGAAAGTTGTGAAACATTTTAGATCTTGATTCTTCTATGCAGAATTAGGAGTTGGGGTAAAAGTTAACATATTGTATTAAGTAGAGGGTATATGGGTCATCAGGGGAGAGGTTTTTATAACGGTGTTTATTGTCCTTATTAGTTTCATAACTGTTCACTGAACTTTTTTCCTTTTTTCTCCTTGCGTGTACAGGAATTAAAATCCTTTTCCAAAGTGTAGATTTGTCAGCATGGTGCACATACAGAATTCCATACACAGAGCAATTCTCCATAGGTTTCCTTAAGTCGGTGTCTCACTATATTCAGTTTTAATATATGCTTCAGTTATAGAAGTTACAAAGCTTAATGACGCAGAGTAGAAAGGTAACACCTAAGGTAGGGAGACATACTGGCTGTTGTTAATTTGTTTCCCTGCACTTGCAAGTTGATAGCCTCTCAAAGAACACAATTTTTAAAAAATCAACTGGTATCACGACTGAAGTCATGGCCATGTGGAACCCAAAATCCAAGGAAGAGAAACAACTTCATACTTGGTGGATGCTGACTCCTGAAACGGTTCTTTGTGGAAGGGAAGGAGTTTGCCCTGTGATAATTTTCTGGGAGATCAGCCTTAAACTAGATAAATAGAAAGCTTAACAGGAAGTATTTCTAGAGCACCTCATTGTGCCTAAGGCTTTATGTGAACTTTCTCATCTAATCTTTATAATAACCTTATAAATGGGTAATAATTATTATCTTACTTTTACAGATGAAGAAACTGAGGCTTTGAGAGTTGAAGTAGCTTGTCCAAGGTCTTAAAGCTAGTAAATGTAAGAACCAAAATTGAAAACCAAGCACTGACTCTAACACCTGTGTAATACTGCTTTAAGCTCCCTTGTCAAAAGGAAGCTGAGGAGTGAGGGAGGAACAATGGTTTTCATTATGTCACATAATCCTTATAATGGCTCTGTGAGGTGGGTGTAATTATCCTTTTTCATGTGAGGAAACTGAGGCTTAAAGTTGGAGTATGCTCAAGGTTATATTACTGGGAAGCAGAAGAATAGAATTCCAAGCCGGGCTGTTCGAGCTCCAGAGTCTGCTCTTAACCCTCTTCTCCAGTAGCTGTCATGTATGTTTCTTTTTTTCAGGCAACTCACAATGTATTTGGGAGGAGGGGGTGGTATGAGGGAGAACTAGAGAGAAACAGGCTAATTACGGGCGTGATAGAAGTGTGTAGAAAGTCCTTTCGGAACACAGGTGAGGAAGCAATAGCAGATGGAGCCGGCACTTTACGGAGAGGAGGGGACTTTGGGGTAGAATTTGAATGGTGAAAAGGAGCTTACCGTGTAGGACTTCTTAGGGCACCACCCTGGTTAGTTAGCAGGCAGTTTCTCGGGAGAGGTGGTATGGCAGTGGTAACTTCGGGAAGCTGGGAGGAGTTTGGTGTGTGAATTGTCTGTGATGTATTATCAGTTGCATTGTCTAAGTAAATTGGAAATTTGAAATGGAGGTTTACTAATAAGAAAATTAAGAGTGGTTTGAACCACTCGTACTTTGCTTTCTTTCCAGCTTACATGGAGTCTCGTGTTAACGTGCCGTAGTTCGCACAGTAGTGTGCGCCAGAGAAGTCACGGCCAGCTGAGGCTTTGTAATGACCCTTCAGTGCAGCGGGGACCGGATTATTTAAAGGAATACTAAGCTGCCTCTGAAGAAGGATTAGCGAAGAAGCATTTTGAAAATGATCACCCCTGCTTTATCTAGTTTACATAGTTGGCTTGGCAGAATTTAAAGCACACTTAGGTTTTCTGGTTCCTAACACGAGAGCCAAGACTGTCAGGCTGAAAGGCAAAACCCACACAGAACTCTCAGTTGGCTCTGGAGCACTGCTCGTTCTGCTCTCTTCCTTAGGCAGGATGCAGTGTTGTCTGTATTCCTGAGCCTGAAACAAGACTGAAGTCTCCCGAGTCTGTACGCACATGTGTGGAAACGGGTGAGATGACATTTGAGCTGACCAGTTAAAGGACATTTCATCTTTAGACGCAGGGTGATGGCATGGAAGTATGATGTTGGTGGAGGAAACAGCAAAAGGAGCTGAATCAGGACATTGATTGTATCTTTAGGGATTCCACGCCAGTTTGATAAGACTCGAACATGGAGAAGGAAGAAAACCAGACTTTGTGTGCGTGTTACGTGTTGGGAGCCCCACTGTTTCACATGTGAGCTCTCTTAAGTCTTTGTAATAGTCCTATGAGGTAGCTTTTTATTTAAAGAAACAGAAGGCTTTTGTTTTGGATTAAAAAAGACTTTTTTTTCTTTAAAGAAGAGGAAACCTGATTTCAGAAACCATAGCCTTCTAAGTAATCCATGAAACCCTGAACCAGGCCAGTGGGGAACACTGAACAAGGGTGGAAGAGACATCTCACCAATACAGTAGAGGAGAATGGAGATGGAACCGATTGGCTGTGAGAAGGGAAAGAGTCAAAGATAACTTCAGGTTTCCAAGTGTCTATGAAATTAGTGGTGCCAGTACGAGAAAATAGGAAAGGAGGAGTGTGATTAAAGAAAAGGTGTCTAATTTACTTCTGTGCATCAATAATTAGAACGTGTAGAAGCAGTAAGAGCAAACGATGTTACGAAAGAAGGTATAAAAGAGAAAGGAGAAAGAGAGAACTGAAGTTCTTTTAGTATACCAAACCTCTTCTAATTCTTCATTAAGGAAGATTTCAAACTTACTCAGACGTTAAGAGAATAGGTCGGCAAGCCCCCATAGTTCGTAGCAGACAGTCCTTAACTTCTGGCCACCTTGGGGCATCACTGCCCTCCTCTGATTATTTTGAAACAAATCTCCTGCAGTTGGGATTGCATGATTCTCATTTTTGTGTTTTTCCCATGACACCTTCCCTCCTTGACAAAGCCTTGTCCAACCTCTGTATTTCTAGAGATAGAAGATGTGCAGTGCATTGAGGTAGCTGTATCTTTGTTTCTGGGGGGCTTTTTGTTGTTGTTGTTGTTGTTTTTTTTTTTTTTACTAGCTCTAATTGTTGGGAAAATTTCCCTCTTATTGAGTTGGAAACCTGAGCAGATTTATTACTTTGGCAAAGACACAGAGCCCATGCTGAAGTCAAGAGTAGATTTAGACCTCAGACTATTTTTACATTGGGTTTGTAGCAAACCCTTTTCCTCTAAAGATCACAGTGTTTGCAAACAGTTTTATTGCTGCCATGTGATGGGGATGTCACCAGCTGGTGCGCAGGGTGCTTGGGGAGCATTCTTGAAGAAATATCTTAGAGAAAAAACATATTTTAGGCATTAAAAAAGATTCGGATCCACATATGAGAAGAAGGCTTGGCTTCTCTTGTAGGTGTAAAATTTAAATACTGCATATTTTAAAAATGTTACCAAAGTAATGTACATTTTTAAATTAAACATGTTTTTTTTAACTTTTACTAAAATACAACTCACCACTTAAAATGTGTACTAATTATAAAATTCACTTCAATGCGTTTTTACAAAGTGAACAGAACACCATTCAGAATAAGCAGCAGAGTATGACCAGCAACGAGGAAGTCCTTCGTATGGCCCCCAGTCACTCCTTCCCTGCTCTCAGCAGAGCTGGCCTGACTTCTGCCACCATTGCTTTGGGGTTGGTTTTCTTTTTTTTAAATCTGTTTTTGAACTTTATATAAATTGGGCCATGCTGGGCGCACTCATTGTTTTTCTAGCTTCCTTATTTAGCCCAACAGTATGTTTGTGAAATTAACCCATGTTATCGTGCGTGGATGTAGTTTGTTCATTATATTTGCTGTGGAGTGTTCACTGTGTGATTGTGCTCAGTTTATCCCTTCTGTGCATCATGGACCATTGGATAGCCCTGTTAGGAGTATCCTTATATATGTCTTGTGGCGAACATTTGTGCACATTGCTATTGGATGTATCCAATCTAGGATATAACAGTAGGTTTGCAGGGTCATAGGTTACACATCTCTTCAGGTTGAGTATATTGCCTCAGAGTTTTCAGAGTAGTTATAATATTCTACACTAGCAGTTTCGTATCTTCAACATTTGGTATTGTCTTTTCATTTCAGTTAACATACATAATTTAAAAATCAGATATGACAGGACTTAGTATGAAAGTTAGCAGTCACTTCCCTAAATCATCTATTTTCCTCACAGAAGTCATACTCTTCTGAATCAACCATTTATAACTTTTTGTTTTTAGCAGGTTTTAAGAGGTGCTGATTAAGAACACAGATTTGGGAGCCTGACTGCTTTGATTCTTATCGTGATTCTTCCTGCTTACTAGCTGTATAGCTTCTGTGTCTCCATTTCGTCATGAGAATTAATTAGAGTACCCATCTCATAGAATTACTGTGAGAATCAGTGTAATGCTTTTTATACAGTAACTACTCAGTAAAGTTAGCTATGCTAATTAATTATGGTGTCACCTCTGTATTGGTCAGTGATATCCTACTGTGGTTCTTGATGTAACAGCTTCAGACATTGTCAGTTGATTGACTTCCTTCTGAGGTAGGTGAGGATTTAGCGAGGGATAGCCTCACTTATCTTCCCTTCTGCCTTTTCCTAATCTAGCTATCTCACTGTTTTCAATTCATTCATTGAACTATGTCCTTATTTATATATAATCAATAACATTTATGTTCTCAGTTATCTTCCTTGACTAGTCTGTATTTACATTGTTACTGTGTCTGATTTTTCTTTATTGCAGAGCTATCTAATGTGCAGCTTTATGTTTCCTTCTCTATATTCTAGTTTTAAAATCTTTGTGCCATTCGAAGCAATATGTCCCTATAACTTGAATTCTTTATTTTTTTTTACCTAATTGCCTTAACCAAGTTTTCAAGATTTAACTGAAAAATGAACCTCTCCCTTCTCATTCCTTCTGCCTGTCTTATCCGTATCCCGTATTTCCTAGAGATCATCTTGGAGCCTTCATCACCCCATTCCAAACCATGCTTGCCTCTTGGCTTGCCACACACCTGTCATCTGGGTTTAGGATATCATTGCTTTCTGGACTTGGATCGACTGTTTTCTGGATCACTTTCTTCTTTCTTGCTTTATGCCCTCATATTACTGGTATTTATTTTCATATAACTTTTTAATAAAGGATGCAGTCTCCAGCAGTCTGTTTTCTTCTGTACCTGTTTCTTTATCTATGTGAAATACAGAAATGATTTGCAAACTGTGCTTCCCCATGTTACTTTGTGGATTAAGCACAGTAACATCTGTGAAACCGTGAGCGTCCTTGCGGGACACCTTCAGGTGAGGTTTGCTGCGTTATTCCGGCTGGGCAGAACTGGGTGGACATCAGATCAACCTCAGGGACTACAGACCAGGAGATACACTTGTGTTCTATTGTGGGCTTAGTTGTTGCCCCCACAATTCATATGTTGAAGCCCCGATCCTCAGCCTAATAGTGTTTGAGGTGGGGCCTTTAAGGAGGTAATTAAGACTAAGGGATTTCATAAGGATGGAACCCTAATGCAATAGGACCAGTGTCTTTATAAGAAGAGGAATAAACATCAGGAGTGTGTGTGCAGAGAGAAAAGCCAGAGAGGATGCAGGAAGAAGGTGCTTGTCTGCAAGCCAAGGACGAGAGGGAGAGAGGCTCACTAGAAACCAAACCTCCTGTCGCCTTAGTGTTGGACTTCTGGCCTCCAGAACTAGGAGAAAATACATCCGTTTTTTAAGCCACCCAGTGTGTGGTATTCTGTTTTGATAGCCCTTGCAGACCAATGAAGTTCCGGTTTTGCCTTCGGTGTGTGGGATTTAAGAGGCCTCCAGGGCTGTGGCCTTGTGTACAGTGTGCTGATGCCTCGTTGGGGGCTGTTGTAAGCGTTAGTGAACAAATAAATGCTTTTAGTCAGTGCCTGATCCATAACTGTTTGATAAATCTTTGTTTTCCATAAGCCTTAAAAGTGGGTGTAAGTTATTTTAACAGAGGTATGTCATTTATGGTTTTATTTCTTATTTAATCAGAGAATTCTAACCAAATGTTTACATATCAAAGCAATGACAAAAGAAATTATTTCTAGGTAAACTGGGTTAGATTTTTCTTAACAGCCTTATTCAGATATAATTCATACTCCATAAAATTCACGTATTTAAAGCTTACATTTCAGTGATATTTAGTAGACTCGCAGATGTGCATGACCGTCACCACAGTCCATTTTAGAAGTTCTATCACCACAAAAAAGAAAACCCCATACCCTTCAGCTACCCTTCTCGTAACTTTCCCCTAAATACAAATGTACTTTCTCTGTAGATTTGATTCTGGATTTTTATATGGATGGAATCATAATTTGTAGCTTTGGGGCTTACTGGCTGCCTCTGTTATTCTTTTGACTGTTTTTTCCTCTCCCCTTTCTCTCCTCCTCTCCTCTCCCCTCCCCTTCCTCTGGCACTCCCATGATGTGTGTGTTGGTGTGCTTAATGGTCTCAGATTTCTCTAAGGCTCAGTTCATTTTTCTTTATTCTTTTTCATCTCTGTTCTTTGGCTTGTGTAACTTTTGTTACTCTAGCTTCAAATTCACTAAGTCTTGTCTTCTGCTAGTTCATATTTACGGTTGAGAGCCCTTTTGGTGAAATTTTTTCTTATCTTTTTTTCCTTGGGGGAGGGGAAGAAAGAGAGAGAGAGGAAGAGAGGGGATGAATGAGAATCTCAAGCAGGCTGCATGTTGTAGGGTTCCATCCCACATCCCACAACCCTTGGGATCATGAGCTGAGCCAAAATCAAGAGTCAAGACACTCAACGGACTAAGCCACCCAGGTTTAGTGTGTTATTCCAGCAGAAAACTGAGTGATAATCAAATCAACCTCAGGGACTATAGACCAGGCTCTGGAGTTACATTTCAAGTGCACTGACATTTTTTATTTCAATTATTCGTTTTCAACCCCAGAATTCCCACTTGGTTCTTTTTTAATAGAATTCCTATATTTATATTGGTAGTCTGTATTTGACGGGACATTGTTAGAATACCTCCCTTTACTTCTTTAATCATGCTGTTAAAAATTTTTGTGAACACATTTCTAATGGCTATTTGGAAGTCTTCTGCTCAGTCCAGTGCCTGGTCATTCTTCTTGGCAGTTTGTGTTGCCCGTTCTGCCTCATGGGTCG
Organism: Hyaena hyaena; assembly: GCF_003009895.1. Classification (NCBI taxonomy): domain Eukaryota; kingdom Metazoa; phylum Chordata; class Mammalia; order Carnivora; family Hyaenidae; genus Hyaena; species Hyaena hyaena. Next base: position 1,160,733 of record NW_024080755.1, on the reverse strand, counting down.
TGCTTTCCTGATTCTCTGCAGCTTCACAATTTTTGCTGGAAATCGGATACTTAGATAATCTATTGTAGCAACTTGGAGCACGGGTCCCCCTTTCCCAGGGCTTATTATTTATTTGTTTTTTAGTGATTGCCTGGGTTCTTTTAGTGCCATCTACCCCTCACTCTTGTTCTCAGCAGGGCCCCTGGCATATATCGTTCCCCCAGCTAACCCCGTCGAGTTGTGGCTTCCTTGAAGGAGTAGTTTCTGAGGTCTGGTTTGGTACCTGTTCTGACCTCCCCTGAGATCCCGCCCCCCCCCCCCCCCCCCCCCCCCCCCCCCCCCCCCCCACTGTCTCAGTTCCTGTGACCGGGCAGCCTTTGTTTAGGCTGCATCTGCCCTAAATCCTCAATCTCCCCCCAGGTTGCCTTTCATCACAGCCTCCCTTGTTCTTGAGAGCACACTTATGTCTGAGCATCTCCATGTTCTCTGGTAAATGAAGTCAGTTCCTTGGGAAGAGGTTAGGAGCTTTTTTCAGGCCTGCCTTTCCCCCTCCTGCCCCCTTAGCAAAATCTTTTGAGCCATGGCACTGGAGCTGGGGGTGGGGACAGTGGCCAGCTTCTCCCTGAGTGAGTGACACTCCCACTCCAGGAGCTGGGTGCCAGGTGGGGTAGGGGGTGGCAGCAGCCTGAGGTCCCTTATCCTGGCCTCTCGGCATAGAACCTTCGTGTCACAGGGCAGGGCGAAGACAATCAGGGCTCCAGAACGCTCAGGGCCCTGCGCCCAGGGTGAGCGCCCCGTACCCCAGGTGGGGCGGGTGAGGGACGGGAGCTCCTGGCTCCTGCCTGCACCTGCCCGCGCGCACGCAGGGAGCTCGCCTCCCGGGGCATCCGTGCTGGGCCGCTGAGCACCAGGACCACTGCCGTCCTCCTCGCTCCTCTCGGGAAGGAAGCCCCCTGGGAGCCGAGGCGAGACCTGTTGGCCGCATTCATCTGGAGACCGTCTCTTCCTTGCTGGGCATATTGGAGGTCTTGGCTTAGACACCCCAGACTCTCACTGTCCTTAACCAGATTTCCTGGTCAAGAAAATCTATGAATAGAAGTTCCTTCCTTTGCTGTTTACCTTTAGGGCCACTTCAGGGGCTATGAGTGTTTGGTGTCTGTTTTTATGTTGATAATTTTCATCAGTGTTACTACAGAGTGTGGGTCAGTGCGTCTCTTTGTCCTGTCACTTTATTTTTTTAAGTTAAATTTAATTTTTGAGAGAGAGCGTGTGCGTGCACAGGGAGAGGGCGGGAGAGAAACTAAAGCAGGCTCCGAGAGGCCTGATCTTGTGACCGTGACTGGCGCCGAGTGAGATCGACCTGACCCAAAATCAAGAGGCATTCACTTAACTGACTGAGCCACCCAGGCGCCCCCTGTGCTGACATTTTATTTTTTATTTATTTATTTTTAAAGTTTTTAAAAATGTTTTTTATTTATTTCTGAGAGAGAGAGAGAGCGAGAGAGCAGGGGAGGGGCAGAGAGAGAGGGAGATACAGAATCTGAAGCAGGCTCCGGGTTCTGAGCTAGCTGTCAGCTCAGATGCGAGCCTGATGCGGGGCTCGAACCCATGAACTGTCAGATCATGACCTGAGCCAAAGTTGGACGCTTAACTGACTGAGCCACCCAGGCGGCCCTGTGCTGACATTTTAGAAGTTGCTCTTTCTGGGTTGGTTTTTTAAGGTTTCTACAGGAGGAAGTAGAGTTAGCTTGTACAGAGAACTGGAGTGAGAAAACAGTGACGTTTTTAAGTTGATAGATTAACAGAAGAAAGGCTAATGAATTCTACAGAGGCTAATGCGGCGGGAGGGGAAGGTAAAAATAAGGGGGAGAAGTAACCTGCTTTACCGTTTGGATTTCCTTACTGGTTTGAAATACTTAAAGGTTTGGACTTCAAATTTTGAAAACCAAGTGTCCTTAGAGAATGCAAATGTGTGGATTCTGTTTATTAACTTGGTGAACAAATAGCTTTATCCCAGGGTTTAGCATGTTATTTTTAAATGGAATACATTTTTCTGATTTTAATGTACTTCTGTGTATAAGCACTCAGCACACGCTGCTAGAAGCATTAATAAACCGAATTAGATTTTATTCCATAGAACACTGAAGTCACATACCTGTGGGAATTTTTTTTTTTTGTACTGAATTTTAAGTTTATACATGAGAAGAAAAGTTGATTCATAGAGGAGCTTTGATTTAGCTGGATTATTATATTCAAAGTTGGTTGTGTATATAGTATAGTGATCTTCGTAACATTTCACAGAGTGACAGTCCTGTGTTCTACAGGAGCCGTAAGGCTGTGTGTAAAAACACTCAGTTACAACTTTGTATTAATGTGATAAATTTAATTCATAGTTTTTTTTTCCTTTCAAAATCTGGTGCCAGTTTGAATCAAGTGACTTCAAATGCCAATTTAAGGAGCTAAAGAAGACTTTCTGTTTTCCATCTAGTTCAGAAGCAGGAGAAAAGCACTGAGCATTGTTTGTGTATCTATCTGTCTTTCCCTGAAAAGATTTTCCTTTAATCCTGTTCACTGGGAAACCATAAAACAGTATTTGCCCCCCTCTATCAATATCTTTCAGTATAAACTGTAGTAAGCTGTTATTTTCTAAATGTTTATTTCATTTTTAGCGTTGGGTTTTTATAAATCAGCTCAACACATAGTTGAGTCCTGATGGTGTGTGTGAAGGGTATGTACAAACAGCTGTGAGCAGGTCACATTTGAGATTTCAAAGCACAGCAGTTTAAGTGACTGCAAAATAGTAGAAGCAATGTGTGAGCTCTGCTGTGATCTAGGACCTAAAGCCGATTATGGAAAGTGTTCAGGATTTGACTCGGCTTCGAGAACTAGGGGAAACATCCAGTTGGTTTGAAAGGCCTGAAAGCTGGAAGATGCATAGTATCTTCTGGGTACATGATGTGATGACACTTCCTACATAGGAATGGTTCTCATAGGGGAAAATGCCATTGGGAAGGTTAATTGTGGTGGACCCTGAATGTGAAACCAAGAACTTCTGACTGTTTTTTTGTGTGTGGTCAGTGAGAAGCCATTGAAGCTTTAAGCAGACAAATGCTGTGTCTAGTAACAGAGCATAAGGTGAATTGAAAACTATAGGCTCCCAAGCCCAATTTTCTCTCATTTTCTTTGTCCTTTGCTTAATGGAGGAGTATGAATTGTATTTCGAATTAAAGATTTTAAAGCCTACAGTTCATAACTCACCACAAGCTGCTCCGTGAAAACCCAAGTGTTAAACCGTAAGAACATAGGACCAGCCTAAATGATTCATAGGGAACCGAAGTGTTATGTAATTTGGGCTTTGACAGAGTCCTACTAGCTTGAATTCTGGTACCGCCACCCACCATGTAACAGTGAACAAGTCCTTTAACCTGTGAAGTTCACCGTTCTCATCTGGGGAGGGAAGCTAGTCTGTCAGCCCTCTCAGGATTGTGAGCTGGGAAAGCTTAGCACACTGCCTGGCAAATAGTAAACAATTCTGATGATACCCTTGCCGACACTGATTGTTGTTGATGTTGTTGTGATGAGTAATCATTATCATGTACTAATTACTATCAATTGTATTGTTTCCAGGAAAAAATGCATTCTGAATTTTGATCTTGTGCTGTAGGAACACTCTTCCATCTAGTCCAGAAAGAGTTGCTCTCCTGCTCCACACAAGTTTCAGTTTCAGGGCCTAATGATGATCATCAGATTTTATGGTTCTTTTTTCTAAGTGTCCTGCCTTGTCACCAAGGGCATGCCCAAAACCCAGGGGGGAGGGGGTTCTGGGTGCCACAAAGAAGGTACCATCTGCTGCCAGTCCAGTGTGATAAGCTTTGGATTTACAGGGCACGTGCAGTTGAGGTTTTTCTGTGTGTGTGTGTGTGTGTGTGTGTGTGTGTGTGTGTGTGTGGTTTTCCTACAGATTGGTTTGTTACTACGCTTTATTGTTCAAAAATTTAGACTTATCTTTACTTTTCTCAGGTTTAAGCCATTTTTTCCATTCCAAACCTTGCAAGGATTTGAAGAAGATGAAGACGAGCACATCCACATACAACAGTGGGCACTTACTGAAGGCCGTCTCAAAGTGACGTTATTAGAATGTAGCAGGTATGTTTTTGTTTCCTCGTTGCTACATTTTGGGAAAGTGCAGTGAGAATGTATGCAAGCATATCTGTGTGTGTTCCCCCTTTGTGTTCATTTATATTGTATGATCTATAAATCTTTAATCATGATTTTCATAAAACTAGTCCTGTCCTGCTTGCAAAACATTTAATCCATATTTTAGAAAGTATTCTAATGGAGGGGATAGTTTATTCTTCAGTAATTCCCAGACATTTTAATGCTTGAAGCTCTGGAGGCATATTTCTAACTTACTATTGCAGAGCCGTTTATAGTATAACATTTTTGAGACATTTTGTGATCATTTGAAATACGCTGAAAAGTTGCAAAACCAGACTTAGAAACTCCTGTGATTCTTTTTTTTTTTTTTTAATATAAGCTCTTCTGCACCTTCTTTTTTCCTTTTTTTTTTCTTTTTTTAATATTTTTATTTATTTCTAGGAGAGAGAGAGAGACAGCATGAGCAGGGGAGGGTCAGAGACAGAGGGAGTCACAGACTGAAACAGGCTCCAGGCTCTGAGCCAGCAGTCAGCACAGAGCCCGACGCGGGGCTCGAACCCACGAACCGCGAGATCATGACCTAAGCGAAAGTCGGATGCTTAACCGACTAAGCCACCCAGGCGCCCCGAAACTCCTGTGATTCTTAAAATTTTAGAACTGAAAGGCATCTCAGAAATACTCTTGCCCAGCTTCCTTATTTTGCTTTCCCAGCCCTGTAAGTCTAAGCTGTGTTTATATCTTGCTTAAACTCCTTTCTGCACTAACATCCTTACTTTTTTCCTCAGGCTGGTTACCCATGTAACCACCAGAATGAGCTTTTTAAAATGCAAATCTTCCTGTCACTTCTCTACTTAAAATTCTTTAAGGGCTTCCCTGTTACTCTTAGAATATAGACGCAAATCCTCGCTCTGGCCTGCGTGCTCGCCTCTCGCTTCTTTCTCCTCCCAGCCCCTCACGCATAGTGCCTCAGCCACATGGACCTTCCTAAGGGAAGGGTTTGGCAGATGTTTTCTCTCAAGGGCCGCAGAGTAAATACTTGAGGCTTTGTGATTCGCTGGTCTGTGTTGCATCTGCTCAGCTCAGCCTTGTAGGATGAAAGCAGTCCTGGATAACAGGTAAACAGATGGGCATGGAATGGCTGTGTCCCCATAAAACTCTACATAGGAATTGCATAATTCTCATGTATCACAGCATATTCTTTTGATTTTTTTTTTCCCATTTAAAAATGTAAAAACCACTGGTAGTTTATAGGCAACACAGATACAAGCAGGGGGCTGGACTTAGCCCATGGATCGTAGTTCCTTATTCCCTGCCTTAGATATTGTGAAGTACCAACCTGCTTATGTTGACACCCCACTGTATTCCCGGCTGAAGGCCTTGCCCCATTTTCTGCTCCTGGAAACCAGTCTTCCTTGATCCATTTCAAAGGCTGCCTCTTTAATGTATCTCCTGATCATTTGAAGTATGAGTGTACTGTCCTTATGCTACATTTCTGTGACACTTGTTTATACCACTTATTTGGTACTTATCACTTCTATTTTTATTTCCAGCACATAATAAAAACAAGTGCCTGAGTACAGAGTTCTATTTTGTACCCAGTGTATTTGTGTCCTTGCTAATAGTTAGGTTAATTTTGAGTATAGTGGGAATAACCTAAGTATCATTTTGTTTTACCTTGGAGTGATTCAGTATTGTACATTGTTATGTCAGGAAGTCGGGCTGAAAAGGATTTTTTTTTAATCAAAGAAAGACTAAAAATGCTGTAGATTTTATAAAAGGGACTGCAGCATACAGTGAAATGACATACATAAAATCACGACTCTACACAAGTCTAAATTTTAAGCGGCTAAACTAATATGGTATAGTGAGCATGAGTATTAAATACGTAATTAAAATTTGGGCTTGTTCTATTAACATTTGGAAGGACATTTTTCAAGTGGTCTGTGTCTAATTTTTCTTGTAGATTTACATTTCTTACAGATTCAGAATCATAACATTGGTTTACTTTTTCCAAAATAATCATAGCAGCTTTGAAACATAGGAATTTTTAAGAACTAGTTCTTTCACTTTAATGTTGCCGGTGGGGTTATGGATTGATTATGTCTGTTGGTTGTGGCTCCTTAACCACTAGCTGTTGGTGCCACCTTTGCTCACCATTCTTGTGCTTTACCTGAGACGCTGCTTGCTTAAAGCCTTGCCTTCAGCCTCGAATCAAAGATTTCATGAAGGCACTGAGAAAGTGTAGTCAGGCATCGCTGAGGTCATGTTAGATTGAGATATGTGATACAGAGAAAGGCGTTACAATTTGAGTATTTGTATCCTACTTTATTTTAATAAAGAACAAGCTGTATAATGACTCTCTGAAAGAACATGCAAGAAGCCAGTGATCTTACGGGGTATGGGAGTGGGAGGACCGGATTGATGACGGCCGGGGTGAAGGTGAGAGGTAAACTTTTCACTATACATTTTTTTTATATCATTTGATTTTTGTTACTATATCACTGGTCAAAAAATTAAAAAATCAGGACCAGTATTTCTAGAGATTTGATATGGAAGACATGGATATAGTTATTTAACTCTCAGGATTCTAGAAGTTGAAGGGGAAAGCAGGGACAATAGCCTGTTTTTAAGTGTCTCCTGTTACATTGCCATCACCCTCCCCCAGGTGGCCGCTTAATCCTGGGCAGAAACGCACTATCTAAAGTGTTTTCCAGCCACTATCTTTATAAACCCAATCAAGTAAAGTTATCTAGTGTTGTGGTGCTTTGTTATTTTCACACAGTGTAAGGATTACTTAAAATTGTTTATGAAGGAAAAAATAAATTACTGTCTTCTACTCATCGCTGCCTTTTTGTCTTTGACTTCTAAATATTGTTTTCATATTCTTCTCATTAAAATCTTACATTGTTTTTCTTCTAAACTTTTTTCTTAGTATAAAAAGTAGAACTCTCAGGTCAGATAGCTTCCATGTTTTGTAGGATTCAAACTAAAGAGGATGTATTCCTGCAGTCTGAGTATTTGTATTTTAATCATTTTTCCTGCTCCTGAATGTAAACTCATCTTGTGTGATATATTGTAAACTCTGAAGCAGAAAGCAAGTGAGACTGTAGAGAAAGTGGAAGAAAAAAATAAAAGCCATTTTATCGGGGAGGAAGGACAGAAAAATGCTTATATTTCAATTTTGCAAACGTCAAAGCTTAAGACTCCTAAACCATGACTGTTTCAGTTAGTGATCAGTGAAAAAGGTTTGGAGCAAATAGAAGAAAATTATCAAATCAAATTTTTAAGAGAGCATAAACATTTAAAATTAAAACATTTCTGGGGCACCTGAGTGGCTCAGTCACTTAAGCGTCTGACTTCAGCTCAGTCATGATATCAGTGGTTCCTGAGCTTGAGCACCATGTCGGGCTCTTTCATGAGTTCGAGACCCATTTTGGGCTCTCTGCTGTCAGCACAGAGCCTGCTCAGATCCTTTGTCTCGCTCTCTCTCTCTGCTCCTCCTCCACTTGTTATCTCTCTCTCGCTCTCTCGCTCTCACTCTCTCAAAACTAAACAAAGAAACTTAAACCTTTCTGTGGACCATTTGTATGTGCATAAAATTATTTTGAATTAGCAGGCTGTCATGAGTTAAAGTTTCCAAGGTTTTTAGCATGTAGACATGCATATTCACATTTCTGTTGCTCGAAAGAGACCTACATTGTTTAAGTTGTTATAATGTCATATGTACATTTATTATTGTTCATAGCTTTAGCTTAATATTCTTATAAGAGTTTATTTCTTAGGTTTTTTTAGAACTTGACCTTGAATCTGGTAAAAATAATATAACTTTAGTAATTCTTTCCCAAGTCCATAAAATAGAACATCAAAGTCATTATCCCCCAGACAACCATAGTTCTGTATGAGATTTTTATTTTTTTAATTATTTTTTCTATTTAAAAATTTTTTATTTTTTAAATTATCTATTTTGAAATAATGGCTGTTTTGTGAGAACTTATTTTATTTTGATGTAACTTCAGACCTACAGAAGTCTATGTGAAGATTTTTATCAAACTACCTGTTGTAAGGGTTTAATCATACATTTTGCCAATAAGGAAACAAATTAGAAGTATCTGTAGGAAAATTTTACTGAAGATGTTGGAATTATACAACTGGAAACTTTATGCTTTGAAGGCAACAGGAAATGGAGGTAACACGGACTTTTGATTTAGAAAGTGCTGTGTTCATATCCTTGCCATGTGCTCTCAGGGGGAGAGTGCACTCAGGGGAGTTGCACTCCACAGAATGGTGGCAAGGAGATGGGTACAGAAATCACGGCGCTTCCCACATAGTAAGCCTTTGGTAGATGGAGCCTCTGTTATTATGCCTGAATATAATCCTAGTATTTATCAAGAAGGAAACAAATCTTGAAATAAAAGTGTACTCTTTGCAAATTTGTTGTAAGAACTGGAATTTGAATTTTATTACTTTATTTTTTTAAATGTTTTTATTATTTGGGGGAGAGGCACGTGCGTGTGTGCGAGGGATGGGCAGAAAGAAATGGGAGAGAGAGAGAGAGAGAATGAGTCCCTGAGTCCCTGACATGGGATTCACATTCACAAACCATGAGATTATGGCCTGAACTGAAATCAGGAGTCTGATGCTTAATTGACTGAGCCACCCAGGCATCCCTGAATTTTATTACTTTAACAGTTTTAGGTCTCACACTGTAAAGGAAAGTTCTTTTCAAATTATCTGAAATGTAGTTTTGAATTTCCCAATTAAAACCTTGGGGGCAGAAACACAAGTTTGTTTGTAAAAATTGGTGCTAACACTTTCCGTCAGAATTTTAAAAACCATTCATTCTGAATTTTTTTTTGCATTGACTAAAGCTGACTTTTTGAAACCACGGATGAATTAAATTTCTATATTTGTAACACTATTAGAAGGCTAAATTATTTCACATTAGTTTTGCAGTCATATTGCTTTTTAGATTTATAGTTTATAAGTTATTTTCCATCTTAAAGGGTTTGAGGTATTTTGCAAACAAAATATTTGCCATGTGCATTTAAATAGATAAGTTATATCAAAAACAACTGTATAGAGAAGAAAAGATCAGTTTTCTGGCAGTGAAGGAAACTTGATGGATTACTTAGCTCTTATTTTCTGGTATACTGTGCATGTTTTTCGGGGGTAAAGAAACTCTGGCACCAGATTCTAGGAGGGTTTTGTCATCTACATTTTTGTGTTAAAAGACAGTGATGTAGTGGATACATTTTCTTTTCGTTGGCTGGTTTTATCAACCAGTTAGTCACGTTTTAAACAAACTAAGATTATAGTTGGTGAAGGCAAAACTATGAAGTTTTATTGTGTGAGTTCTGTACTCCAAAGTGGGATATTTAGGATAACCTGTCCCTAATTATAGATAGGAGATTCTAATTAAGGTCAGTTCTTCACTGAGTCACACTGTTCTAAAGTCTGTATTTTGTCAGCAGCTTCTAACGTGTTGTTTTGTTTTACTGGGTTCCAAAAATACATCATTTAAAATTTTTTCAAGTGTTAACACAAAGACAAAACACCACAGCAGTTGACATTGTACTCTATTGCCAGAGTCTTCGCTTATTCCCCAATTATCTATTCCTAGCATGGATTCATGGATTCCTATTTCTTTCTTAACTGGCCTTAATTATTTTGGTGCCTGAATTGTCCCAGGTGTGGCCTCTAGGAGCCCGGCTCCGTATGCTGCTGCTGACAAAATTCTGTCTTTTTTTTCTTCTTTTTTAAGGACTTTATCACTTTGTGATATGACAGCTCTTCTAAGTTCATTTTGTTTGTTCTCTGTCGCAGTCCTAGAATCAGCTATTTTTCCAAAGAGCCCTAGTTTCTTTTAGTAGAAAAATGATACTAAAGAATCAATGTCTGAGTGTTGAGTGTATTAATTGCTACTCATGAATAATCATAGGCCCCTTTAGCAGACAGTTAGGAAATACATCTGTGTATAGACATTTATACATATGATACATACAACACATACATAATTTAGAAATCATGAATTCACCCAGTACTTCGAATTCCAGTTCATTCTCACAGGACTATTCCTGGTCTCCGTTCTTCACCCTTTCATATTTTTGTCCCTTGAGCCCTGGCTCCCAGTAACATCAGCCATTTACCCATTTGCTCAATTCTATATAATACATCTCGGATAGTTTCAGAATTGCTTTGTCCATACAAATAGAAGACATACTTATGAAAAGGAATTCAGGATTTATTTGCAGTTCTCTTCCTGCTCTATCCAAGAACAAGGGCATGTTGTCAAGTACTATATTCGTAAATTAGGTTAATTTTCCCCTTTCGGTGTGTTATGTTACTCATTTGAAATCTACTTGGGTTTATTTTTTTTCCTCTTTGTTTTCAGTTTCAGTCTGCCTCCCTCCCACCCCTGCCTTTCCATCTTTACTGATTCTTATTTTAATATGTACAGCATTAACTTGCTTCTAAAATCCAAAACAATACAAAAACGTATACAGACAGTCCTTACTCAGGACAGAACTATGTTAACCAAAACCTTGCATATCAGAGCAGTGGGAAGCGGGGACACTCTTCTTCCATGAGGTAGCTCAGAGCAAGGACTGCCTGTATGTACAGTCATTCCGATCTTCTGTATCTTTACTGATTTTTGTGGTCTAGTTCTATCAATTACTGAATGTAAAATATATTTAAATTTTCAAGGATGACTATGAATTTATCTCTTTTTTGTAGTTTTATTATTAGGTGCATATGTCTTCTTGCTATATTGACCCTTGCTATATATGGACCGTCTCTGCCATTTACACTTAATGTAATGATTAAGTTGTATTTAGGTCAATCATTTTGCCATTTGTTTTTTTACCTCATCTGGTTTGGGGTTGTTGTTTTGTTTTGCTCCTCTGCCCTTTCTATTCTTACTGTTTTATGAATCAAATATTTTTAGAACTTGACGCAGACCTTTAATTTGTCAAAAACACAGTATCTATAGAAAGCACAATAAAGTGAAGCATTATTATAAAGGAGATATGCTTGTATTAGGGAGGTAGCTTCAAGGTGACTTTTTGATGTCCACATTACATATATAGCAAAATGTTTAGTTCTTCTGTAGAGAAGGCTGTTAACATTATGGAATTTGAAATTCATTTACAAGATGAGTTGTTTTAGAAATTACAGCCACAAAGTATTTCTAGCTTGCATTGGTTGGCAATCCTTCATTTGTGTTAGTATTGTTTGATTCTGTTCATTTGGTTATTTTTTACTCTAGCGTTAACTGGTTTTTTGTTTTAATTTTTTATTGTTTGTTTATATTTGAGAGAGAAAGAGAGTGCAAGCAGGGAAGGGGCAGAGAGATGGAGACAGAATCTGAAGCAGTCTCCAGGGTCCTAGCCACCAGCTATCAGCACAGAGCCTAATGCAGGGCTCGAACTCCTGAGCAGTGAGGTCATGACCTGAGCTGAAGTTGGACCCTTAACTGACTGAGTGACCCAGGCGCCCCAAGTGTTAACTGTTTTTAGTTGTGGGTTTTTTTTTTTTTAATCTTTCTGGAGCACCTGGGTGGCCCAGTCGGCTAAGCTTCTGACTTTGGCTCAGGTCATATGATTTCATGGTTCCTGAGTTCGAGCCACACCTCGGGCTCTGTGCTGACAGCTCAGAGTCTGGAGCCTGCTTTGGATTCTGTCTCCCTCCCTCTCTTTCTGCCCATGCCCTTCTCTCTCTCTCTCTCTCTCTCTCTCTCTCTCTCTCTGTCAAAAATAAACAAACAATAAAATCTCTTTAAAAAAACTTTCTGAAACAAGGCTAAATATTAACTTTATTTCTTGAGTAGTTGATAAATGGGTGTTCTTAAATTATCTGCATTTACTTGTTTGATACTGTATCTTTTTTAAAAAGGGAAAATGTGTAGTTAAATTTGAAGATATTTTTTGGAGCATGACTCTGGAAATACTTATATTGATATTAATAGTATTTGTTATCTGTAATATATAATAGGCACTTAGCATTCATTAGTTCCAGCCCTCAGATATCTTATATTAGTATTATTCTATCTGTTTTTCTAGATGATAAATTGAGATCTGTATGTTACTTGGGTACCGCATCCTGGCTAGAATTTGAATCTAGGTTTGTCTGACTCCAAAGTGTCTCATTCTTTCTATTTTCTTTATAGCTTAAAAAATGTTATCAATGAAAAATCTGGTTCTGAAATTTTCCATACTATGTTGGAAGTATACAAATTTTGGATTCGAGGGCAAGTCATTATTTTTTAAATGTTACCTTTTCAAGAACTTGTACTAATTCTTGTTGGTACAGAATTGTGTACTAATAATGAAGTATCATTTAGATGAAGACTGAAATCTTTCCTTCCTGGAAGGAGAGGTCAGAGGAAATTAGCTCAAATATGAGAATTAAAATTTGTGTGAATGCTGTTGAAAGATGGAAGGAATTTCTTGGAACTATTGCTGGATATTATTCCTAGAGGTCTGTATACATCTGTAACTATAAAGGTTTGTGAATTTGACAGAACGCACGAAACGAATCCAATTCCTGTAGAGATCTTGAAACTATACTGTATTTATTAGCTGCTGAAGTTCCTCTAGGGGGGAAAAAAGATATTTTCTTAGTTTCTTTACATTTCTCTAGGGTAGAGTTAAATAATCCTCACTGTAATTAGGTTGCTTTTAACTAGAAGCTGACTTTACAGAAGATTCCAAATTTGGAATTTATCTTTTCTTCCTCCACTTCCTCTTCCCTAAGGTTATTGTGTCAGAAGATAGTATTGTTCCTTTTATAACTGTATATATTTGCTGCCATTTCATATAGCAAACATAGCTGTTTTAATTCCTCTGATGTCTGGATTGTAAAGAAATTTAAGAAAATGAAGTAGGAACTAGCTGACCTAAAACCAAAGCTCTGTTTTAAAATGCCACACTCCAGAATGTTTTAAATGTAATGTTGGGTATGCTATTTACTTATATATAATACCTTCAACAAAAATGAAGTAAACTGTAAAATGAATTGTGGTGAGAAAATAGAATTCAAAAGAATATTATGTGTTTGAACTTTTCCTCTCCTTGCTCCATCGTGCCATAACCGTCACTCACTGATTCTAGTATTTTTTCATTTATAGATGGGACTCACGATTTTAACCAAAAGATAACTGCCCCCCACTTTCTGTCAAAATTTCTTGAATTCATTCATCTCAATTTATGTAGCCCAGACTTTCATTCACTGGCTGTGTGATCTTGGATAAATTACCCAACTTCTCTGTGCCTCAGTTTTTTAATCTGTGAATTAGGGTAATAATAGTACCTGTCTCATAATTTTAAAAATTAGTGAAATAATAAACATAGAAGCTTTTAGAACAGACCTACAGTGATTGTTAGCTGCCGCCACCGCTCCCAGTTCTGTCGCTACTACTGTTACTCTGTGTCCACACGGAGGTGAACACAGAAGAGTGAGGAGTCCAGTGCCTGTACTCCAGAAACTTACAATGTAGCTGGGACTAACAGACTAATAGCCAAGTAAACAAGCCAACTACACAGGCCGTCTTACTTGAAATGAGGCTTAGAGAATAAGTACTATAGAAATTTGGTGCAAGGAAAAAGTGTTTTGGAGATGAAAGTGCTATGGAAAACTTCATGGATAAAAGGTGTATCTTCCAAGCCTGGCAGGCAGATGGGTAGTAGATTTGAGTAAAAGCGCCAGTAAGATAACATACGTGATTAGAAAAAGAGCCAATAAGATAACGTAGCTGATTGGGAAAAGAACCAATAGGACAAAAGTGAGAATTTGTGAAGTATTTTCAGGGGCCTATCTGAGGGAAATATAGATATTTTTATGAAAAATCAGGGCCAAATTTTCCAGCAAAAGAAGTCCAAGATAGTTATCCTTTAATCAGAGGGAAGTTATGGAAGGTGTCTGAAGGTGACGTTAAGAAACAATTGCGTTGGGGCGCCTGGGTGGCTCAGTCCGTTAAGCTTTAGCTCAGATCATGATCTCACGGTTCGTGGGTTCGAGCCCCACGTCGGGCTCTGTGCTGACTGCCAGCTCAGAGCCCGGAGCCTGTCTTCGGATTCTGTGACTCCCTCTTTTTCTGACCCTCCCCTGCTCAGGCGCGCATGCGCGCTCTCTCTCTCTCTCAAAAATAAATAAAACATTTAAAAAAATTTTTTTTAAAAGAAAAGAAACACTTGCATTAAGAAGATTGCTATTTATAAGGTAGATTGCAGAGAGAGAGAGAGAGAGAGAGGTTGAAGCCCCAGAGACTAAGTAGTGTTACAGGTTAAAGATGATGAGGTCCACACTTGAAAGAGCTGTATTTGTAGGGACAAAAAGTAAAGGACAAATAGAATAGTTAGGATAGGGTTTCGTGAGTGGCTGAATACATGGATTCAGGCAGGGGAGCCAAAGCACTGTTAAGGATTTGAGTAGAATTATGGTATCATTGACTTTGATTTGGTCAGCAAGTATTGATTATTTTCTAGATACCGGAGGTTATAAAGAACAAGACGTAGACAGCTTCTACCTTTTAGGACGAGTGGGAGTAATGTGTGTGTTTCAGAAGGAGAGGAATGTGAGTTTATACATCTTTAGCAGTAGGGCATGGTTAGATTTCCATGTAGAAAAGTGTTCTGTAAACTTGGGATTTTAGAAGCAAAGCAAGAGAAAGACAAGGACTGGACATTAGGTTTGGAGGTCTTTGTCACTGACAAGAGAGTTGAGTTCTAAGTAGGATGGTTTTGAGGGGAAGTGAGGAAGTAGTATAGGCAGGTAAACACATCTAGGAGGAAGTCAGGTAAGTTTGATTCTTTTCACAACGGGTGAGTTGATATTTGACTCCCTACCAGTGCAAGACCTCTTTCAAATTAAGCTTAATCATTAAAAAAAAAAAAAAAGTTTTTTTGTTTTTCACTTTTGCTGTTAAAATGAGGTCCTTATAGAAGGGTGGGCGCATTGGGAATTACTTTCCTTTCCTTTTGGTCTTGAGTTCTATAAATTCTGTCTCTTTTTGATAGGTGGTGGTTGTGTTTATAATTAACATGAGGTGCAGTAAACCTTTACCTTTAAAAAAAATAAACCTTTTGAACTTGGAAAGAACTAGAGCTAATAATAGTTCTGTCAAGGGACAGAGGGGTTTGAAGGTAATTTCCTTTGCCATTTTGTTCAACAATATGGACTCTTCCTTCCCCCTTTCCAAGTAGTATAGTAAAAAGCTTTTGTACCATTTCTTGCTTACTCATCATCTGTTGAGTGTTCATTTGACTCAAAATATATTAGCCAGTGATTATTTCTACTTGTTTCTGGTGATCACATAATTCGAATGGAAAGCCTTTGTTTAAGTCAAGATTGCATCGTATGTGCATAGGATATAGAATGAAAATTGTTTTAATGTTTTTTAAATGTTCTGCCTCAGCTAAAGCAAATGCTTTCTACATTCACCTAACTTGGCTGGTACTTTTGTTTCCAGTAACTTCCAGGAAAATTTCCAAGATTTCCAGGAAATCCTTCCTGGCATGGCTCCAGAAATTTACATGTTTTTCCGAATCTCGAGATACCAGTCAAGAAATCTGGAAAATGGGGGAAAACGTTATAATTCTTCTGCAAGAATTAAAGCTTAATATTCAAAATAGAGGCATTACTGATTGAAGGAATCCAGAGTACACATCAAAAGCAGGCACAGGAAACGCTGACAGAGGAATTATGGCGTGGAGACCAGACACGGAGCTTGTAAAGCGGAGCAGCCGTGGTCTGAGCAGCCAGTCTTGGGTGTAGCTTTTGCCCCGTCTATAACTGGGAATCATTCTTGCCAACAAATATTAATACGTTTGTGTCAAACAGTATACTTTATACAAACCCTAAGGAATTATATCTTCTTTTCCCCAAGAAATAACAAGTTTTCTAAGCAAAATAAATTCTTAATTGACACTATGACACATGTTCTGTTAACTTTTCTGGGAGAAACTAAAGTTAGTCTGTTAGAGTACTAGTAATGTTTGCTGGCTTTTTCTAATATTTGAATATTCACTGTAGGCTACAGTTCTTTGTAAAGTGCTTTAATGGAAGAAGATGTGAACGTAGCATGTTCTGATTTAGAGTCAGAAACTGATCTAAAATCAGAATTAATAAAAGCAGTGTCCATTTCAGTGGCGAAACCAGATCAAACAAAATATTTTCATTATTAAAAAAAAGTTTTCTGAAGCAAAATGTACCCTAAACATCCAACCTGAAAGTGGTTTTGGAAGTACTTTTAACAGTTGGACCGGTTGATAGCAATGCAAAATGAAAGTTTTTTGTCCAGAATATTTGTCACAAAACAAAGTTTAAGATTATCAGGGCAGTTTGGGGCACCTGAGTGGCTCAGTCAGTTAGCGGGACTCTTGCTCAGGTTGTGAGTTCTAGCCCCACACCAGGCTCCGCATTGACAGCATGGAGCCTGCCTTGTGCTTTCTCTTTCCCTCTCTCTCCCTCAGAATGCCTTGTGCTTTCTCTTTCCCTCTCTCTCCCTCAGAATGAATGAATGAATGAACGAACGAACGAATGAACGAATGAACGAACACCTTAAAAAAATGGTCAGGGCTGTTAATGTTTCGTGCACCTTCAAAAGTCATTGTTAAGAAAAACTATTGAATGTTAAATATTTGTGGTATTTCAGAATTTGATACAATTTTCATTTGGAATATATTTTGTTTCAAGGCACCCTTTCAATATTTTCTGTTCTTGAATATCAGGTAAAAATCATGTTTATATTCTATTGAAATATGTAATCTTGTCACAACATATTGATTCATAGTAATGATAAACCAAGTATTTATTATCATATCTTTTTGCAACAAATGTTTAAAGCCTTTGTGTAACCCCACTGATTTACTATTTATTGTTATGATCATGCATTATTTTTTTCTTTAATCAGTTTTATTAAGCTATAATTCATATACTATACAGTCCATTCATGTAGAGTGTACGATTTAGTGTGTTTGAGGGTTGTGCAACCATCAGCACAATCCAATTCTAGAACATTTTTGTCCCTCCTAAAGAAACCCCATACACATTGGGAGTCAGTCCCTATTCCCCCCAGTCCTCCTCCCCCAGCCCCAGGTAACCACTAATCTATTTTCTGCCTCTGCATTTGCTGAATCATACAGTATAGTGTCTTTTGTGACTGGCTTCTTTGACTTAGTATCTTTTCAACGTTCATTCATATTGTGGCACATATCATTACTTAATTTCCTCTTCTTGCCAAATATTTCATTGTGTATATGTACTACATTTTATTTACCTCTCCTTAGTTGATAGGTCTGTGAGTTGTTTTCATATTTTGATTATTATGAATAATCCTGCTGTGAACATTCATGTTAAGTTTCTGTGTGAATGTATGATTTTATTTCCCAGGAATGGAATTGTTGGGTCATATGTTAACTTTTTTAAGGAGCTGAAAAACTGTTTTTGAAAGTGGCTGTGCCATTTTACATCCCGTCCAGCAAAGTGTAATGATTCATTTCTCTACATCCTCACCAGTACTTGTTACTGTCTCCTTTTTTTATCAGCCACTTAGTGAGTGAAGTGGCATCTCACTGTGGTGACGGTTTGCACGTCCCTGGTGGCTAATGGTGTTGAGCCGATTTTCATGTGCTTAGTGGCTACTTGCAGATCTTCTTTGGAAAAATGTCCAATTTTAAATTGGGTTATACTAGACCCTTATGAGATACACAGTTTGCAAATATTTCCTCCCATTCTGTAAATTGTCTCCTCACTTACTTGGTCATGGCCTTTGAAGCACAAAAATTTTAATTTCATCGAAGGCTCTTTTTTTTTTTTTTTTTTTTTTTTTTTTTT